>NC_071542.1:3956440-4095939 GCF_026979565.1 Vidua chalybeata | reverse complement strand
AAAACGAAGCAGCAGAGCTGCGGGGCTTCTGTGCGCACTGAAGGCAATTGCAAGAATCCAGCAGCTGCTCCTTGCCAAGCACAGGCAGCTGCCTATGTTCTTCTTTCTTGACAAACTCACGCTGCCCTTCTTTTCAGCACCTGCCATCGTGTTCTCTGCATCTGGGAGCTTCAGAGCACGAGCAAGATTTTCCAAGAGGATGCATCAGGACTAGGTAAAAACCCAGGCAAGTTGTCCTGGAACACCTTCCGTTGGCATGCCAAGAGCGAATTCCACAGGCAGGAGAGTGGCATCCACCGTCCTGCAGTAGTCGGCAAGCTTCGCACACAAGCCCGCTTCTTTGCGGCTTCGTTCTTCGCCTTTGCAAGCTACCGCGATCTCGGTCTCCCAGAGGCGAAGAAGCGGCTTCTTCGCGTCCAGGATGACCGGAGCAGCAGCGGTGCGCTCCGGAGCGCCGCTTCTGCCGAAAGACGCCGGGAAGCGGCGCTTCCCTTCGGCCAGCTCCGGAGCGCCGTGTTCGGCGTCTCTAGTCGCCAACATCTTAGCAAAAGCTTTTCCACGCCATTTCTCAAGGAGAAAGTCTACCGGCACTGCTCACTACTCCCGAGCTTGCCAAGAAATTGGTTTTTCTGCACATTCCAAGGACACTGCACTTTGCTGGGCAAGCTGCAAACGGCTGGCAGATGGTCGTGCTCTCTGTCCGTTCCTGCCCGGCTCTGGTAGTAGCGGGCACATTGAAACTGGCGAAGGACAAAAGCCTCGAGAGCTCTCCCGCTGCATTAAGGCAGCTGGATGCTGAAAAGCAGCAAAGCTGAGTAGCCTGCCTGAGCACCAGTACTGTGCAATTGAGTGAAGGGCGAAAAACGAAGCAGCAGAGCTGCGGGCTTCTGTGCGCACTGAAGGCAATTGCAAGAATCCAGCAGCTGCTCCTTGCCAAGCACAGGCAGCTGCCTATGTTCTTCTTTCTTGACAAACTCACCGCTGCCCTTCTTTTCAGCAGCTGCCATCGTGTTCTCTGCATCTGGGAGCTTCAGAGCACGAGCAAGATTTTCCAAGGAGGGATGCATAAGGACTAGGTAAAAACCCAGGCAAGTTGTCCTGGAACACCTTCCATTGGCATGCCAAGAGCGAATTCCACAGGCAGGAGAGTGGCATCCACCGTCCTGCAGCAGTCGGCAAGCTTCGCACACAAGCCCGCTTCTTTGCAGGCTTCGTTCTTCGCCTTTGCAAGCTACCGCGATCTCTGGCTCCCAGAGGCGAAGAAGCGGCTTCTTCGCGTCCAGGAGACCGGAGCGGCAGCGGTGAGCTCCGGAGCGCCGCTTTTGCCGAAAGACGCCGGGAAGCGGCGCTCCCTTCGGCCAGCTCCGGAGCGCCGTGTTCGGCGTCTCTAGTCGCCAACACCTTAGCAAAATCTTTTCCACGCCATTTCTCAAGGAGAAAGTCTACCGGCACTGCTCACTACTCCCGAGCTTGCCAAGAAATTGGTTTTTCTGCACATTCCAAGGACACTGCACTTTCCTGAGCAAGCTGAAACCAGCTGGCAGATGGTCGTGCTCTCTGCCCGTTCCTTCTCGGCTCTGGGTAGTAGCGGGCACATTGCAGCCTGGCGAAGGCCAAAACCCTCGAGAGTTGACCCGCTGCATTAGGGCAGCTGAGATGCTGAAAAGCAGCAAAGCTGAGCAGCCTGCCTGAGCACCAGTACTGTGCAATTGAGTGAAGGCGAAAAACGAAGCAGCAGAGCTGCGGGCTTCTGTGCGCACTGAAGGCAATTGCAAGAATCCAGCAGCTGCTCCTTGCCAAGCACAGGCAGCTGCCTATGTTCTTCTTTCTTGACAAACTCACCGCTGCCCTTCTTTTCAGCACCTGCCATCGTGTTCTCTGCATCTGGCAGCCTCAGAGCACGAGCAAGATTTTCCATGGAAGGGATGCATCAGGACTAGGTAAAAACCCAGGCAAGTTGTCCTGGAACACCTTCCGTTGGCATGCCAAGAGCGAATTCCACAGGCAGGAGAGCGGCATCCACCGTCCTGCAGTAGTCGGCAAGCTTCGCACACAAGCCCGCTTCTTTGCGCTTCGTTCTTCGCCTTTGCAAGCTACCGCGATCTGGCTCCCAGAGGCGAAGAAGCGGCTTCTTCGCGTCCAGGAGACCGGAGCGGCAGCGGTGAGCTCCGGAGCGCCGCTTCTTTTGCCGAAAGACGCCGGGAAGCGGCGCTTCCCTTCGGCCAGCTCCGGAGCGCCGTGTTCGGCGTCTCTAGTCGCCAACACCTTAGCCAAAAGCTTTTCCACGCCATTTCTCAAGGAGAAAGTCTACCGGCACTGCTCACTACTCCCGAGCTTGCCAAGAAATTGGTTTTTCTGCACATTCCAAGGACACTGCACTTTCCTGAGCAAGCTGAAACCAGCTGGCAGATGGTCGTGCTCTCTGCCCGTTCCTTCTCGGCTCTGGGTAGTAGCGGGCACATTGCAGCCTGGCGAAGGCAAAAACCCTCGAGAGTTGACCCGCTGCATTAGGGCAGCTGAGATGCTGAAAAGCAGCAAAGCTGAGCAGCCTGCCTGAGCACCAGTACTGTGCAATTGAGTGAAGGCGAAAAACGAAGCAGCAGAGCTGCGGGCTTCTGTGCGCACTGAAGGCAATTGCAAGAATCCAGCAGCTGCTCCTTGCCAAGCACAGGCAGCTGCCTATGTTCTTCTTTCTTGACAAACTCACCGCTGCCCTTCTTTTCAGCACCTGCCATCGTGTTCTCTGCATCTGGCAGCCTCAGAGCACGAGCAAGATTTTCCATGGAAGGATGCATCAGGACTAGGTAAAAACCCAGGCAAGTTGTCCTGGAACACCTTCCGTTCGCATGCCAAGAGGGAATTCCACAGGCAGGAGAGCGGCATCCACCGTCCTGCAGTAGTCGGCAAGCTTCGCACACAAGCCCGCTTCTTTGCAGGCTTTCTTCGCCTCTTGCAAGCTACTGCGATCTCGGTCTCCCAGAGGCGAAGAAGCGGCTTCTTCGCGCACGGATGACCGGGAGCAGCAGCGGTGCGCTCCGGAGCGCCGCTTCTGCCGAAAGACGCCGGGAAGCGGCGCTTCCCTTCGGCCAGCTCCGGAGCGCCGTGTTCGGCGTCTCTAGTCGCCCACATCTTAGCGAAAAGCTTTTCCACGCCATTTCTCAAGGAGAAAGTCTACCGGCACTGCTCACTACTCCCGAGCTTGCCAAGAAATTGGTTTTTCTGCACATTCCAAGGACACTGCACTTTGCTGGGCAAGCTGCAAACGGCTGGCAGATGGTCGTGCTCTCTGTCCGTTCCTGCCCGGCTCTTGGTAGTAGCGGGCACATTGAAACCTGGCGAAGGACAAAAGCCTCGAGAGCTCTCCCGCTGCATTAAGGCAGCTGGGATGCTGAAAAGCAGCAAAGCTGAGTAGCCTGCCTCAGCACCAGTACTGTGCAATTGAGTGAAGGCGAAAAACGAAGCAGCAGAGCTGCGGGCTTCTGTGCGCACTGAAGGCAATTGCAAGAATCCAGCAGCTGCTCCTTGCCAAGCACAGGCAGCTGCCTATGTTCTTCTTTCTTGACAAACTCACCGCTGCCCTTCTTTTCAGCAGCTGCCATCGTGTTCTCTGCATCTGGCAGCCTCAGAGCACGAGCAAGATTTTCCAAGGAGGGATGCATAAGGACTAGGTAAAAACCCAGGCAAGTTGTCCTGGAACACCTTCCATTGGCATGCCAAGAGCGAATTCCACAGGCAGGAGAGTGGCATCCACCGTCCTGCAGCAGTCGGCAAGCTTCGCACACAAGCCCGCTTCTTTGCGGCTTCGTTCTTCGCCTTTTGCAAGCTACCGCGATCTCTGGCTCCCAGAGGCGAAGAAGCGGCTTCTTCGCGTCCAGGAGACCGGAGCGGCAGCGGTGAGCTCCGGAGCGCCGCTTTTGCCGAAAGACGCCGGGAAGCGGCGCTTCCCTTCGGCCAGCTCCGGAGCGCCGTGTTCGGCGTCTCTAGTCGCCAACACCTTAGCCAAAATCTTTTCCACGCCATTTCTCAAGGAGAAAGTCTACCGGCACTGCTCACTACTCCCGAGCTTGCCAAGAAATTGGTTTTTCTGCACATTCCAAGGACACTGCACTTTCCTGAGCAAGCTGAAACAGCTGGCAGATGGTCGTGCTCTCTGTCCGTTCCTTCCGGCTCTGGGTAGTAGCGGGCACATTGCAGCCTGGCGAAGGCCAAAACCCTCGAGAGTTGACCCGCTGCATTAGGGCAGCTGAGATGCTGAAAAGCAGCAAAGCTGAGCAGCCTGCCTGAGCACCAGTACTGTGCAATTGAGTGAAGGCGAAAAACGAAGCAGCAGAGCTGCGGGCTTCTGTGCGCACTGAAGGCAATTGCAAGAATCCAGCAGCTGCTCCTTGCCAAGCACAGGCAGCTGCCTATGTTCTTCTTTCTTGACAAACTCACCGCTGCCCTTCTTTTCAGCACCTGCCATCGTGTTCTCTGCATCTGGCAGCCTCAGAGCACGAGCAAGATTTTCCATGGAAGGATGCATCAGGACTAGGTAAAAACCCAGGCAAGTTGTCCTGGAACACCTTCCGTTCGCATGCCAAGAGGGAATTCCACAGGCAGGAGAGCGGCATCCACCGTCCTGCAGTAGTCGGCAAGCTTCGCACACAAGCCCGCTTCTTTGCAGCTTCTTTCTTCGCCTCTTGCAAGCTACTGCGATCTCGGTCTCCCAGAGGCGAAGAAGCGGCTTCTTCGCGCACGGATGACCGGAGCAGCAGCGGTGCGCTCCGGAGCGCCGCTTCTGCCGAAAGACGCCGGGAAGCGGCGCTTCCCTTCGGCCAGCTCCGGAGCGCCGTGTTCGGCGTCTCTAGTCGCCCACATCTTAGCGAAAAGCTTTTCCACGCCATTTCTCAAGGAGAAAGTCTACCGGCACTGCTCACTACTCCCGAGCTTGCCAAGAAATTGGTTTTTCTGCACATTCCAAGGACACTGCACTTTGCTGGGCAAGCTGCAAACGGCTGGCAGATGGTCGTGCTCTCTGTCCGTTCCTGCCCGGCTCTTGGTAGTAGCGGGCACATTGAAACCTGGCGAAGGACAAAAGCCTCGAGAGCTCTCCCGCTGCATTAAGGCAGCTGGGATGCTGAAAAGCAGCAAAGCTGAGTAGCCTGCCTCAGCACCAGTACTGTGCAATTGAGTGAAGGCGAAAAACGAAGCAGCAGAGCTGCGGGCTTCTGTGCGCACTGAAGGCAATTGCAAGAATCCAGCAGCTGCTCCTTGCCAAGCACAGGCAGCTGCCTATGTTCTTCTTTCTTGACAAACTCACCGCTGCCCTTCTTTCAGCAGCTGCCATCGTGTTCTCTGCATCTGGGAGCTTCAGAGCACGAGCAAGATTTTCCAAGGAGGGATGCATAAGGACTAGGTAAAAACCCAGGCAAGTTGTCCTGGAACACCTTCCATTGGCATGCCAAGAGCGAATTCCACAGGCAGGAGAGTGGCATCCACCGTCCTGCAGCAGTCGGCAAGCTTCGCACACAAGCCCGCTTCTTTGCGGCTTCGTTCTTCGCCTTTTGCAAGCTACCGCGATCTCTGGCTCCCAGAGGCGAAGAAGCGGCTTCTTCGCGTCCAGGAGACCGGAGCGGCAGCGGTGAGCTCCGGAGCGCCGCTTTTGCCGAAAGACGCCGGGAAGCGGCGCTTCCCTTCGGCCAGCTCCGGAGCGCCGTGTTCGGCGTCTCTAGTCGCCAACACCTTAGCCAAAATCTTTTCCACGCCATTTCTCAAGGAGAAAGTCTACCGGCACTGCTCACTACTCCCGAGCTTGCCAAGAAATTGGTTTTTCTGCACATTCCAAGGACACTGCACTTTCCTGAGCAAGCTGAAACCAGCTGGCAGATGGTCGTGCTCTCTGCCCGTTCCTTCTCGGCTCTGGTAGTAGCGGGCACATTGCAGCCTGGCGAAGGCCAAAACCTCGAGAGTTGACCCGCTGCATTAGGCAGCTGAGATGCTGAAAAGCAGCAAAGCTGAGCAGCCTGCCTGAGCACCAGTACTGTGCAATTGAGTGAAGGCGAAAAACGAAGCAGCAGAGCTGCGGGCTTCTGTGCGCACTGAAGGCAATTGCAAGAATCCAGCAGCTGCTCCTTGCCAAGCACAGGCAGCTGCCTATGTTCTTCTTTCTTGACAAACTCACCGCTGCCCTTCTTTCAGCACCTGCCATCGTGTTCTCTGCATCTGGCAGCCTCAGAGCACGAGCAAGATTTTCCATGGAAGGGTGCATCAGGACTAGGTAAAAACCCAGGCAAGTTGTCCTGGAACACCTTCCGTTGGCATGCCAAGAGCGAATTCCACAGGCAGGAGAGCGGCATCCACCGTCCTGCAGTAGTCGGCAAGCTTCGCACACAAGCCCGCTTCTTTGCAGCTTCGTTCTTCGCCTCTTGCAAGCTACCGCGATCTCGGTCTCCCAGAGGCGAAGAAGCGGCTTCTTCGCGTCCAGGAGACCGGAGCAGCAGCGGTGAGCTCCGGAGCGCCGCTTTTGCCGAAAGACGCCGGGAAGCGGCGCTTCCCTTCGGCCAGCTCCGGAGCGCCGTGTTCGGCGTCTCTAGTCGCCAACACCTTAGCAAAAGCTTTTCCACGCCATTTCTCAAGGAGAAAGTCTACCGGCACTGCTCACTACTCCCGAGCTTGCCAAGAAATTGGTTTTTCTGCACATTCCAAGGACACTGCACTTTGCTGGGCAAGCTGCAAACGGCTGGCAGATGGTCGTGCTCTCTGTCCGTTCCTTCCCGGCTCTGGGTAGTAGCGGGCACATTGAAACCTGGCGAAGGACAAAACCCTCGAGAGCTGACCCGCTGCATTAGGGCAGCTGGGATGCTGAAAAGCAGCAAAGCTGAGTAGCCTGCCTCAGCACCAGTACTGTGCAATTGAGTGAAGGCGAAAAACGAAGCAGCAGAGCTGCGGGCTTCTGTGCGCACTGAAGGCAATTGCAAGAATCCAGCAGCTGCTCCTTGCCAAGCACAGGCAGCTGCCTATGTTCTTCTTTCTTGACAAACTCACCGCTGCCCTTCTTTTCAGCACCTGCCATCGTGTTCTCTGCATCTGGCAGCCTCAGAGCACGAGCAAGATTTTCCATGGAAGGATGCATCAGGACTAGGTAAAAACCCAGGCAAGTTGTCCTGGAACACCTTCCGTTCGCATGCCAAGAGGGAATTCCACAGGCAGGAGAGCGGCATCCACCGTCCTGCAGCAGTCGGCAAGCTTCGCACACAAGCCCGCTTCTTTGCAGCTTCTTTCTTCGCCTTTGCAAGCTACTGCGATCTCGGTCTCCCAGAGGCGAAGAAGCGGCTTCTTCGCGCAGGATGACCGGAGCAGCAGCGGTGCGCTCCGGAGCGCCGCTTCTGCCGAAAGACGCCGGGAAGCGGCGCTTCCCTTCGGCCAGCTCCGGAGCGCCGTGTTCGGCGTCTCTAGTCGCCCAACACCTTAGCGAAAAGCTTTTCCACGCCATTTCTCAAGGAGAAAGTCTACCGGCACTGCTCACTACTCCCGAGCTTGCCAAGAAATTGGTTTTTCTGCACATTCCAAGGACACTGCACTTTGCTGGGCAAGCTGCAAACGGCTGGCAGATGGTCGTGCTCTCTGTCCGTTCCTGCCCGGCTCTTGGTAGTAGCGGGCACATTGAAACCTGGCGAAGGCCAAAACCCTCGAGAGCTCTCCCGCTGCATTAAGGCAGCTGGGATGCTGAAAAGCAGCAAAGCTGAGTAGCCTGCCTCAGCACCAGTACTGTGCAATTGAGTGAAGGCGAAAAACGAAGCAGCAGAGCTGCGGGCTTCTGTGCGCACTGAAGGCAATTGCAAGAATCCAGCAGCTGCTCCTTGCCAAGCACAGGCAGCTGCCTATGTTCTTCTTTCTTGACAAACTCACCGCTGCCCTTCTTTTCAGCACCTGCCATCGTGTTCTCTGCATCTGGCAGCTTCAGAGCACGAGCAAGATTTTCCATGGAGGGATGCATCAGGACTAGGTAAAAACCCAGGCAAGTTGTCCTGGAACACCTTCCGTTGGCATGCCAAGAGGGAATTCCACAGGCAGGAGAGCGGCATCCACCGTCCTGCAGTAGTCGGCAAGCTTCGCACACAAGCCCGCTTCTTTGCAGCTTCGTTCTTCGCCTTTTGCAAGCTACCGCGATCTCTGGCTCCCAGAGGCGAAGAAGCGGCTTCTTCGCGTCCAGGAGACCGGAGCGGCAGCGGTGAGCTCCGGAGCGCCGCTTTTGCCGAAAGACGCGGGAAGCGGCGCTTCCCTTCGGCCAGCTCCGGAGCGCCGTGTTCGGCGTCTCTAGTCGCCAACACCTTAGCCAAAATCTTTTCCACGCCATTTCTCAAGGAGAAAGTCTACCGGCACTGCTCACTACTCCCGAGCTTGCCAAGAAATTGGTTTTTCTGCACATTCCAAGGACACTGCACTTTGCTGGGCAAGCTGCAAACGGCTGGCAGATGGTCGTGCTCTCTGTCCGTTCCTTCCGGCTCTTGGTAGTAGCGGGCACATTGAAACCTGGCGAAGGACAAAAGCCTCGAGAGCTCTCCCGCTGCATTAAGGCAGCTGGATGCTGAAAAGCAGCAAAGCTGAGTAGCCTGCCTGAGCACCAGTACTGTGCAATTGAGTGAAGGCGAAAAACGAAGCAGCAGAGCTGCGGGCTTCTGTGCGCACTGAAGGCAATTGCAAGAATCCAGCAGCTGCTCCTTGCCAAGCACAGGCAGCTGCCTATGTTCTTCTTTCTTGACAAACTCACCGCTGCCCTTCTGTTCAGCACCTGCCATCGTGTTCTCTGCATCTGGGAGCTCAGAGCACGAGCAAGATTTTCCAAGGAGGGATGCATAAGGACTAGGTAAAAACCCAGGCAAGTTGTCCTGGAACACCTTCCATTGGCATGCCAAGAGCGAATTCCACAGGCAGGAGAGTGGCATCCACCGTCCTGCAGCAGTCGGCAAGCTTCGCACACAAGCCCGCTTCTTTGCAGCTTCGTTCTTCGCCTTTTGCAAGCTACCGCGATCTCGGCTCCCAGAGGCGAAGAAGCGGCTTCTTCGCGTCCAGGAGACCGGAGCGGCAGCGGTGAGCTCCGGAGCGCCGCTTTTGCCGAAAGACGCCGGGAAGCGGCGCTTCCCTTCGGCCAGCTCCGGAGCGCCGTGTTCGGCGTCTCTAGTCGCCAACACCTTAGCCAAAAGCTTTTCCACGCCATTTCTCAAGGAGAAAGTCTACCGGCACTGCTCACTACTCCCGAGCTTGCCAAGAAATTGGTTTTTCTGCACATTCCAAGGACACTGCACTTTCCTGAGCAAGCTGAAACCAGCTGGCAGATGGTCGTGCTCTCTGCCGTCCCTCTCGGCTCTGGGTAGTAGCGGGCACATTGCAGCCTGGCGAAGGCCAAAACCCTCGAGAGTTGACCCGCTGCATTAGGGCAGCTGAGATGCTGAAAAGCAGCAAAGCTGAGCAGCCTGCCTGAGCACCAGTACTGTGCAATTGAGTGAAGGCGAAAAACGAAGCAGCAGAGCTGCGGGCTTCTGTGCGCACTGAAGGCAATTGCAAGAATCCAGCAGCTGCTCCTTGCCAAGCACAGGCAGCTGCCTATGTTCTTCTTTCTTGACAAACTCACCGCTGCCCTTCTTTCAGCACCTGCCATCGTGTTCTCTGCATCTGGCAGCCTCAGAGCACTAGCAAGATTTTCCATGGAAGGGTGCATCAGGACTAGGTAAAAACCCAGGCAAGTTGTCCTGGAACACCTTCCGTTGGCATGCCAAGAGCGAATTCCACAGGCAGGAGAGTGGCATCCACCGTCCTGCAGCAGTCGGCAAGCTTCGCACACAAGCCCGCTTCTTTGCAGCTTCGTTCTTCGCCTTTTGCAAGCTACCGCGATCTCTGGCTCCCAGAGGCGAAGAAGCGGCTTCTTCGCGTCCAGGAGACCGGAGCGGCAGCGGTGAGCTCCGGGGCGCCGCTTTTGCCGAAAGACGCCGGGAAGCGGCGCTTCCCTTCGGCCAGCTCCGGAGCGCCGTGTTCGGCGTCTCTAGTCGCCAACACCTTAGCCAAAAGCTTTTCCACGCCATTTCTCAAGGAGAAAGTCTACCGGCACTGCTCACTACTCCCGAGCTTGCCAAGAAATTGGTTTTTCTGCACATTCCAAGGACACTGCACTTTCCTGAGCAAGCTGAAACCAGCTGGCAGATGGTCGTGCTCTCTGCCCGTTCCTTCTCGGCTCTGGGTAGTAGCGGGCACATTGCAGCCTGGCGAAGGCCAAAACCCTCGAGAGTTGACCCGCTGCATTAGGGCAGCTGAGATGCTGAAAAGCAGCAAAGCTGAGCAGCCTGCCTGAGCACCAGTACTGTGCAATTGAGTGAAGGCGAAAAACGAAGCAGCAGAGCTGCGGGCTTCTGTGCGCACTGAAGGCAATTGCAAGAATCCAGCAGCTGCTCCTTGCCAAGCACAGGCAGCTGCCTATGTTCTTCTTTCTTGACAAACTCACCGCTGCCCTTCTTTTCAGCACCTGCCATCGTGTTCTCTGCATCTGGCAGCCTCAGAGCACGAGCAAGATTTTCCATGGAAGGATGCATCAGGACTAGGTAAAAACCCAGGCAAGTTGTCCTGGAACACCTTCCGTTCGCATGCCAAGAGGGAATTCCACAGGCAGGAGAGCGGCATCCACCGTCCTGCAGTAGTCGGCAAGCTTCGCACACAAGCCCGCTTCTTTGCAGCTTCTTTCTTCGCCTCTTGCAAGCTACTGCGATCTCGGTCTCCCAGAGGCGAAGAAGCGGCTTCTTCGCGCACGGATGACCGGAGCAGCAGCGGTGCGCTCCGGAGCGCCGCTTCTGCCGAAAGACGCCGGGAAGCGGCGCTTCCCTTCGGCCAGCTCCGGAGCGCCGTGTTCGGCGTCTCTAGTCGCCCACATCTTAGCGAAAAGCTTTTCCACGCCATTTCTCAAGGAGAAAGTCTACCGGCACTGCTCACTACTCCCGAGCTTGCCAAGAAATTGGTTTTTCTGCACATTCCAAGGACACTGCACTTTGCTGGGCAAGCTGCAAACGGCTGGCAGATGGTCGTGCTCTCTGTCCGTTCCTGCCCGGCTCTTGGTAGTAGCGGGCACATTGAAACCTGGCGAAGGACAAAAGCCTCGAGAGCTCCCGCTGCATTAGGCAGCTGGGATGCTGAAAAGCAGCAAAGCTGAGTAGCCTGCCTCAGCACCAGTACTGTGCAATTGAGTGAAGGCGAAAAACGAAGCAGCAGAGCTGCGGGCTTCTGTGCGCACTGAAGGCAATTGCAAGAATCCAGCAGCTGCTCCTTGCCAAGCACAGGCAGCTGCCTATGTTCTTCTTTCTTGACAAACTCACCGCTGCCCTTCTTTCAGCAGCTGCCATCGTGTTCTCTGCATCTGGAGCTTCAGAGCACGAGCAAGATTTTCAAGGAGGGATGCATCAGGACTAGGTAAAAACCCAGGCAAGTTGTCCTGGAACACCTTCCATTGGCATGCCAAGAGGGAATTCCACAGGCAGGAGAGTGGCATCCACCGTCCTGCAGCAGTCGGCAAGCTTCGCACACAAGCCCGCTTCTTTGCGGCTTCGTTCTTCGCCTTTTGCAAGCTACCGCGATCTCGGCTCCCAGAGGCGAAGAAGCGGCTTCTTCGCGCAGGAGACCGGAGCGGCAGCGGTGAGCTCCGGAGCGCCGCTTTTGCCGAAAGACGCCGGGAAGCGGCGCTTCCCTTCGGCCAGCTCCGGAGCGCCGTGTTCGGCGTCTCTAGTCGCCAACACCTTAGCCAAAAGCTTTTCCACGCCATTTCTCAAGGAGAAAGTCTACCGGCACTGCTCACTACTCCCGAGCTTGCCAAGAAATTGGTTTTTCTGCACATTCCAAGGACACTGCACTTTGCTGGGCAAGCTGCAAACGGCTGGCAGATGGTCGTGCTCTCTGTCCGTTCCTGCCCGGCTCTTGGTAGTAGCGGGCACATTGAAACCTGGCGAAGGCCAAAAGCCTCGAGAGCTCTCCCGCTGCATTAAGGCAGCTGGGATGCTGAAAAGCAGCAAAGCTGAGTAGCCTGCCTCAGCACCAGTACTGTGCAATTGAGTGAAGGCGAAAAACGAAGCAGCAGAGCTGCGGGCTTCTGTGCGCACTGAAGGCAATTGCAAGAATCCAGCAGCTGCTCCTTGCCAAGCACAGGCAGCTGCCTATGTTCTTCTTTCTTGACAAACTCACCGCTGCCCTTCTGTTCAGCAGCTGCCATCGTGTTCTCTGCATCTGGGAGCTTCAGAGCACGAGCAAGATTTTCCAAGGAGGGATGCATAAGGACTAGGTAAAAACCCAGGCAAGTTGTCCTGGAACACCTTCCATTGGCATGCCAAGAGCGAATTCCACAGGCAGGAGAGTGGCATCCACCGTCCTGCAGCAGTCGGCAAGCTTCGCACACAAGCCCGCTTCTTTGCAGCTTCGTTCTTCGCCTTTTGCAAGCTACCGCGATCTCTGGCTCCCAGAGGCGAAGAAGCGGCTTCTTCGCGCGTCCAGGAGACCGGAGCGGCAGCGGTGAGCTCCGGAGCGCCGCTTTTGCCGAAAGACGCCGGGAAGCGGCGCTTCCCTTCGGCCAGCTCCGGAGCGCCGTGTTCGGCGTCTCTAGTCGCCAACACCTTAGCCAAAATCTTTTCCACGCCATTTCTCAAGGAGAAAGTCTACCGGCACTGCTCACTACTCCCGAGCTTGCCAAGAAATTGGTTTTTCTGCACATTCCAAGGACACTGCACTTTCCTGAGCAAGCTGAAACCAGCTGGCAGATGGTCGTGCTCTCTGCCCGTTCCTTCTCGGCTCTGGGTAGTAGCGGGCACATTGCAGCCTGGCGAAGGCCAAAACCCTCGAGAGTTGACCCGCTGCATTAGGGCAGCTGAGATGCTGAAAAGCAGCAAAGCTGAGCAGCCTGCCTGAGCACCAGTACTGTGCAATTGAGTGAAGGCGAAAAACGAAGCAGCAGAGCTGCGGGCTTCTGTGCGCACTGAAGGCAATTGCAAGAATCCAGCAGCTGCTCCTTGCCAAGCACAGGCAGCTGCCTATGTTCTTCTTTCTTGACAAACTCACCGCTGCCCTTCTTTTCAGCACCTGCCATCGTGTTCTCTGCATCTGGCAGCCTCAGAGCACGAGCAAGATTTTCCATGGAAGGATGCATCAGGACTAGGTAAAAACCCAGGCAAGTTGTCCTGGAACACCTTCCGTTCGCATGCCAAGAGGGAATTCCACAGGCAGGAGAGCGGCATCCACCGTCCTGCAGTAGTCGGCAAGCTTCGCACACAAGCCCGCTTCTTTGCAGCTTCTTTCTTCGCCTCTTGCAAGCTACTGCGATCTCGGTCTCCCAGAGGCGAAGAAGCGGCTTCTTCGCGCACGGATGACCGGAGCAGCAGCGGTGCGCTCCGGAGCGCCGCTTTGCCGAAAGACGCCGGGAAGCGGCGCTTCCCTTCGGCCAGCTCCGGAGCGCCGTGTTCGGCGTCTCTAGTCGCCACACACCTTAGAAAAGCTTTTCCACGCCATTTCTCAAGGAGAAAGTCTACCGGCACTGCTCACTACTCCCGAGCTTGCCAAGAAATTGGTTTTTCTGCACATTCCAAGGACACTGCACTTTGCTGGGCAAGCTGCAAACGGCTGGCAGATGGTCGTGCTCTCTGTCCGTTCCTGCCCGGCTCTTGGTAGTAGCGGGCACATTGAAACCTGGCGAAGGACAAAACCCTCGAGAGCTCTCCCGCTGCATTAAGGCAGCTGGGATGCTGAAAAGCAGCAAAGCTGAGTAGCCTGCCTCAGCACCAGTACTGTGCAATTGAGTGAAGGCGAAAAACGAAGCAGCAGAGCTGCGGGCTTCTGTGCGCACTGAAGGCAATTGCAAGAATCCAGCAGCTGCTCCTTGCCAAGCACAGGCAGCTGCCTATGTTCTTCTTTCTTGACAAACTCACCGCTGCCCTTCTGTTCAGCAGCTGCCATCGTGTTCTCTGCATCTGGGAGCTTCAGAGCACGAGCAAGATTTTCCAAGGAGGGATGCATCAGGACTAGGTAAAAACCCAGGCAAGTTGTCCTGGAACACCTTCCATTGGCATGCCAAGAGCGAATTCCACAGGCAGGAGAGTGGCATCCACCGTCCTGCAGCAGTCGGCAAGCTTCGCACACAAGCCCGCTTCTTTGCGGCTTCGTTCTTCGCCTTTTGCAAGCTACCGCGATCTCTGGCTCCCAGAGGCGAAGAAGCGGCTTCTTCGCGTCCAGGAGACCGGAGCGGCAGCGGTGAGCTCCGGAGCGCCGCTTTTGCCGAAAGACGCCGGGAAGCGGCGCTTCCCTTCGGCCAGCTCCGGAGCGCCGTGTTCGGCGTCTCTAGTCGCCAACACCTTAGCCAAAATCTTTTCCACGCCATTTCTCAAGGAGAAAGTCTACCGGCACTGCTCACTACTCCCGAGCTTGCCAAGAAATTGGTTTTTCTGCACATTCCAAGGACACTGCACTTTCCTGAGCAAGCTGAAACCAGCTGGCAGATGGTCGTGCTCTCTGCCCGTTCCTTCTCGGCTCTGGTAGTAGCGGGCACATTGCAGCCTGGCGAAGGCCAAAACCCTCGAGAGTTGACCCGCTGCATTAGGGCAGCTGAGATGCTGAAAAGCAGCAAAGCTGAGCAGCCTGCCTGAGCACCAGTACTGTGCAATTGAGTGAAGGCGAAAAACGAAGCAGCAGAGCTGCGGGCTTCTGTGCGCACTGAAGGCAATTGCAAGAATCCAGCAGCTGCTCCTTGCCAAGCACAGGCAGCTGCCTATGTTCTTCTTTCTTGACAAACTCACCGCTGCCCTTCTTTTCAGCACCTGCCATCGTGTTCTCTGCATCTGGCAGCCTCAGAGCACGAGCAAGATTTTCCATGGAAGGATGCATCAGGACTAGGTAAAAACCCAGGCAAGTTGTCCTGGAACACCTTCCGTTCGCATGCCAAGAGGAATTCCACAGGCAGGAGAGCGGCATCCACCGTCCTGCAGTAGTCGGCAAGCTTCGCACACAAGCCCGCTTCTTTGCAGCTTCTTTCTTCGCCTCTTGCAAGCTACTGCGATCTCGGGCTCCCAGAGGCGAAGAAGCGGCTTCTTCGCGCACGGATGACCGGAGCAGCAGCGGTGCGCTCCGGAGCGCCGCTTCTGCCGAAAGACGCCGGGAAGCGGCGCTTCCCTTCGGCCAGCTCCGGAGCGCCGTGTTCGGCGTCTCTAGTCGCCCACATCTTAGCCGAAAAGCTTTTCCACGCCATTTCTCAAGGAGAAAGTCTACCGGCACTGCTCACTACTCCCGAGCTTGCCAAGAAATTGGTTTTTCTGCACATTCCAAGGACACTGCACTTTGCTGGGCAAGCTGCAAACGGCTGGCAGATGGTCGTGCTCTCTGTCCGTTCCTGCTCGGCTCTTGGTAGTAGCGGGCACATTGAAACCTGGCGAAGGACAAAACCCTCGAGAGTTCCCGCTGCATTAAGGCAGCTGAGATGCTGAAAAGCAGCAAAGCTGAGTAGCCTGCCTCAGCACCAGTACTGTGCAATTGAGTGAAGGCGAAAAACGAAGCAGCAGAGCTGCGGGCTTCTGTGCGCACTGAAGGCAATTGCAAGAATCCAGCAGCTGCTCCTTGCCAAGCACAGGCAGCTGCCTATGTTCTTCTTTCTTGACAAACTCACCGCTGCCCTTCTTTTCAGCAGCTGCCATCGTGTTCTCTGCATCTGGCAGCCTCAGAGCACGAGCAAGATTTTCCATGGAAGGGATGCATCAGGACTAGGTAAAAACCCAGGCAAGTTGTCCTGGAACACCTTCCGTTGGCATGCCAAGAGCGAATTCCACAGGCAGGAGAGTGGCATCCACCGTCCTGCAGCAGTCGGCAAGCTTCGCACACAAGCCCGCTTCTTTGCGGCTTCGTTCTTCGCCTTTTGCAAGCTACCGCGATCTCTGGCTCCCAGAGGCGAAGAAGCGGCTTCTTCGCGTCCAGGAGACCGGAGCGGCAGCGGTGAGCTCCGGGGCGCCGCTTTTGCCGAAAGACGCCGGGAAGCGGCGCTTCCCTTCGGCCAGCTCCGGAGCGCCGTGTTCGGCGTCTCTAGTCGCCAACACCTTAGCCAAAATCTTTTCCACGCCATTTCTCAAGGAGAAAGTCTACCGGCACTGCTCACTACTCCCGAGCTTGCCAAGAAATTGGTTTTTCTGCACATTCCAAGGACACTGCACTTTCCTGAGCAAGCTGAAACCAGCTGGCAGATGGTCGTGCTCTCTGCCCGTTCCTTCTCGGCTCTGGGTAGTAGCGGGCACATTGCAGCCTGGCGAAGGCCAAAACCCTCGAGAGTTGACCCGCTGCATTAGGGCAGCTGAGATGCTGAAAAGCAGCAAAGCTGAGCAGCCTGCCTGAGCACCAGTACTGTGCAATTGAGTGAAGGCGAAAAACGAAGCAGCAGAGCTGCGGGCTTCTGTGCGCACTGAAGGCAATTGCAAGAATCCAGCAGCTGCTCCTTGCCAAGCACAGGCAGCTGCCTATGTTCTTCTTTCTTGACAAACTCACCGCTGCCCTTCTTTTCAGCACCTGCCATCGTGTTCTCTGCATCTGGCAGCCTCAGAGCACGAGCAAGATTTTCCATGGAAGGATGCATCAGGACTAGGTAAAAACCCAGGCAAGTTGTCCTGGAACACCTTCCGTTCGCATGCCAAGAGGGAATTCCACAGGCAGGAGAGCGGCATCCACCGTCCTGCAGTAGTCGGCAAGCTTCGCACACAAGCCCGCTTCTTTGCAGCTTCTTTCTTCGCCTCTTGCAAGCTACTGCGATCTCGGTCTCCCAGAGGCGAAGAAGCGGCTTCTTCGCGCACGGATGACCGGAGCAGCAGCGGTGCGCTCCGGAGCGCCGCTTCTGCCGAAAGACGCCGGGAAGCGGCGCTTCCCTTCGGCCAGCTCCGGAGCGCCGTGTTCGGCGTCTCTAGTCGCCCACATCTTAGCGAAAAGCTTTTCCACGCCATTTCTCAAGGAGAAAGTCTACCGGCACTGCTCACTACTCCCGAGCTTGCCAAGAAATTGGTTTTTCTGCACATTCCAAGGACACTGCACTTTGCTGGGCAAGCTGCAAACGGCTGGCAGATGGTCGTGCTCTCTGTCCGTTCCTGCCCGGCTCTTGGTAGTAGCGGGCACATTGAAACCTGGCGAAGGACAAAAGCCTCGAGAGCTCTCCCGCTGCATTAAGGCAGCTGGGATGCTGAAAAGCAGCAAAGCTGAGTAGCCTGCCTCAGCACCAGTACTGTGCAATTGAGTGAAGGCGAAAAACGAAGCAGCAGAGCTGCGGGCTTCTGTGCGCACTGAAGGCAATTGCAAGAATCCAGCAGCTGCTCCTTGCCAAGCACAGGCAGCTGCCTATGTTCTTCTTTCTTGACAAACTCACCGCTGCCCTTCTGTTCAGCAGCTGCCATCGTGTTCTCTGCATCTGGAGCTTCAGAGCACGAGCAAGATTTTCCAAGGAGGGATGCATAAGGACTAGGTAAAAACCCAGGCAAGTTGTCCTGGAACACCTTCCATTGGCATGCCAAGAGCGAATTCCACAGGCAGGAGAGTGGCATCCACCGTCCTGCAGCAGTCGGCAAGCTTCGCACACAAGCCCGCTTCTTTGCGGCTTCGTTCTTCGCCTTTTGCAAGCTACCGCGATCTCGGCTCCCAGAGGCGAAGAAGCGGCTTCTTCGCGTCCAGGAGACCGGAGCGGCAGCGGTGAGCTCCGGAGCGCCGCTTTTGCCGAAAGACGCCGGGAAGCGGCGCTTCCCTTCGGCCAGCTCCGGAGCGCCGTGTTCGGCGTCTCTAGTCGCCAACACCTTAGCCAAAATCTTTTCCACGCCATTTCTCAAGGAGAAAGTCTACCGGCACTGCTCACTACTCCCGAGCTTGCCAAGAAATTGGTTTTTCTGCACATTCCAAGGACACTGCACTTTCCTGAGCAAGCTGAAACCAGCTGGCAGATGGTCGTGCTCTCTGCCCGTTCCTTCTCGGCTCTGGGTAGTAGCGGGCACATTGCAGCCTGGCGAAGGCCAAAACCCTCGAGAGTTGACCCGCTGCATTAGGGCAGCTGAGATGCTGAAAAGCAGCAAAGCTGAGCAGCCTGCCTGAGCACCAGTACTGTGCAATTGAGTGAAGGCGAAAAACGAAGCAGCAGAGCTGCGGGCTTCTGTGCGCACTGAAGGCAATTGCAAGAATCCAGCAGCTGCTCCTTGCCAAGCACAGGCAGCTGCCTATGTTCTTCTTTCTTGACAAACTCACCGCTGCCCTTCTTTTCAGCACCTGCCATCGTGTTCTCTGCATCTGGCAGCCTCAGAGCACGAGCAAGATTTTCCATGGAAGGATGCATCAGGACTAGGTAAAAACCCAGGCAAGTTGTCCTGGAACACCTTCCGTTGGCATGCCAAGAGCGAATTCCACAGGCAGGAGAGTGGCATCCACCGTCCTGCAGCAGTCGGCAAGCTTCGCACACAAGCCCGCTTCTTTGCAGCTTCGTTCTTCGCCTTTTGCAAGCTACCGCGATCTCTGGCTCCCAGAGGCGAAGAAGCGGCTTCTTCGCGTCCAGGAGACCGGAGCGGCAGCGGTGAGCTCCGGAGCGCCGCTTTTGCCGAAAGACGCCGGGAAGCGGCGCTTCCCTTCGGCCAGCTCCGGAGCGCCGTGTTCGGCGTCTCTAGTCGCCAACACCTTAGCCAAAATCTTTTCCACGCCATTTCTCAAGGAGAAAGTCTACCGGCACTGCTCACTACTCCCGAGCTTGCCAAGAAATTGGTTTTTCTGCACATTCCAAGGACACTGCACTTTCCTGAGCAAGCTGAAACCAGCTGGCAGATGGTCGTGCTCTCTGCCGTTCCTTCTCGGCTCTGGGTAGTAGCGGGCACATTGCAGCCTGGCGAAGGCCAAAACCCTCGAGAGTTGACCCGCTGCATTAGGGCAGCTGAGATGCTGAAAAGCAGCAAAGCTGAGCAGCCTGCCTGAGCACCAGTACTGTGCAATTGAGTGAAGGCGAAAAACGAAGCAGCAGAGCTGCGGGCTTCTGTGCGCACTGAAGGCAATTGCAAGAATCCAGCAGCTGCTCCTTGCCAAGCACAGGCAGCTGCCTATGTTCTTCTTTCTTGACAAACTCACCGCTGCCCTTCTTTTCAGCACCTGCCATCGTGTTCTCTGCATCTGGCAGCCTCAGAGCACGAGCAAGATTTTCCATGGAAGGATGCATCAGGACTAGGTAAAAACCCAGGCAAGTTGTCCTGGAACACCTTCCGTTCGCATGCCAAGAGGGAATTCCACAGGCAGGAGAGCGGCATCCACCGTCCTGCAGTAGTCGGCAAGCTTCGCACACAAGCCCGCTTCTTTGCAGCTTCTTTCTTCGCCTCTTGCAAGCTACTGCGATCTCGGTCTCCCAGAGGCGAAGAAGCGGCTTCTTCGCGCACGGATGACCGGAGCAGCAGCGGTGCGCTCCGGAGCGCCGCTTCTGCCGAAAGACGCCGGGAAGCGGCGCTTCCCTTCGGCCAGCTCCGGAGCGCCGTGTTCGGCGTCTCTAGTCGCCCACATCTTAGCGAAAAGCTTTTCCACGCCATTTCTCAAGGAGAAAGTCTACCGGCACTGCTCACTACTCCCGAGCTTGCCAAGAAATTGGTTTTTCTGCACATTCCAAGGACACTGCACTTTGCTGGGCAAGCTGCAAACGGCTGGCAGATGGTCGTGCTCTCTGTCCGTTCCTGCCCGGCTCTTGGTAGTAGCGGGCACATTGAAACCTGGCGAAGGACAAAAGCCTCGAGAGCTCTCCCGCTGCATTAAGGCAGCTGGGATGCTGAAAAGCAGCAAAGCTGAGTAGCCTGCCTCAGCACCAGTACTGTGCAATTGAGTGAAGGCGAAAAACGAAGCAGCAGAGCTGCGGGCTTCTGTGCGCACTGAAGGCAATTGCAAGAATCCAGCAGCTGCTCCTTGCCAAGCACAGGCAGCTGCCTATGTTCTTCTTTCTTGACAAACTCACCGCTGCCCTTCTGTTCAGCAGCTGCCATCGTGTTCTCTGCATCTGGGAGCTTCAGAGCACGAGCAAGATTTTCCAAGGAGGATGCATAAGGACTAGGTAAAAACCCAGGCAAGTTGTCCTGGAACACCTTCCATTGGCATGCCAAGAGCGAATTCCACAGGCAGGAGAGTGGCATCCACCGTCCTGCAGCAGTCGGCAAGCTTCGCACACAAGCCCGCTTCTTTGCGGCTTCGTTCTTCGCCTTTTGCAAGCTACCGCGATCTCTGGCTCCCAGAGGCGAAGAAGCGGCTTCTTCGCGTCCAGGAGACCGGAGCGGCAGCGGTGAGCTCCGGAGCGCCGCTTTTGCCGAAAGACGCCGGGAAGCGGCGCTTCCCTTCGGCCAGCTCCGGAGCGCCGTGTTCGGCGTCTCTAGTCGCCAACACCTTAGCCAAAATCTTTTCCACGCCATTTCTCAAGGAGAAAGTCTACCGGCACTGCTCACTACTCCCGAGCTTGCCAAGAAATTGGTTTTTCTGCACATTCCAAGGACACTGCACTTTCCTGAGCAAGCTGAAACCAGCTGGCAGATGGTCGTGCTCTCTGCCCGTTCCTTCTCGGCTCTGGGTAGTAGCGGGCACATTGCAGCCTGGCGAAGGCCAAAACCCTCGAGAGTTGACCCGCTGCATTAGGGCAGCTGAGATGCTGAAAAGCAGCAAAGCTGAGCAGCCTGCCTGAGCACCAGTACTGTGCAATTGAGTGAAGGCGAAAAACGAAGCAGCAGAGCTGCGGGCTTCTGTGCGCACTGAAGGCAATTGCAAGAATCCAGCAGCTGCTCCTTGCCAAGCACAGGCAGCTGCCTATGTTCTTCTTTCTTGACAAACTCACCGCTGCCCTTCTTTTCAGCACCTGCCATCGTGTTCTCTGCATCTGGCAGCCTCAGAGCACGAGCAAGATTTTCCATGGAAGGATGCATCAGGACTAGGTAAAAACCCAGGCAAGTTGTCCTGGAACACCTTCCGTTCGCATGCCAAGAGGGAATTCCACAGGCAGGAGAGCGGCATCCACCGTCCTGCAGTAGTCGGCAAGCTTCGCACACAAGCCCGCTTCTTTGCAGCTTCTTTCTTCGCCTCTTGCAAGCTACTGCGATCTCGGTCTCCCAGAGGCGAAGAAGCGGCTTCTTCGCGCACGGATGACCGGAGCAGCAGCGGTGCGCTCCGGAGCGCCGCTTCTGCCGAAAGACGCCGGGAAGCGGCGCTTCCCTTCGGCCAGCTCCGGAGCGCCGTGTTCGGCGTCTCTAGTCGCCCACATCTTAGCGAAAAGCTTTTCCACGCCATTTCTCAAGGAGAAAGTCTACCGGCACTGCTCACTACTCCCGAGCTTGCCAAGAAATTGGTTTTTCTGCACATTCCAAGGACACTGCACTTTGCTGGGCAAGCTGCAAACGGCTGGCAGATGGTCGTGCTCTCTGTCCGTTCCTGCCCGGCTCTTGGTAGTAGCGGGCACATTGAAACCTGGCGAAGGACAAAAGCCTCGAGAGCTCTCCCGCTGCATTAAGGCAGCTGGGATGCTGAAAAGCAGCAAAGCTGAGTAGCCTGCCTCAGCACCAGTACTGTGCAATTGAGTGAAGGCGAAAAACGAAGCAGCAGAGCTGCGGGCTTCTGTGCGCACTGAAGGCAATTGCAAGAATCCAGCAGCTGCTCCTTGCCAAGCACAGGCAGCTGCCTATGTTCTTCTTTCTTGACAAACTCACCGCTGCCCTTCTGTTCAGCAGCTGCCATCGTGTTCTCTGCATCTGGGAGCTTCAGAGCACGAGCAAGATTTTCCAAGGAGGGATGCATAAGGACTAGGTAAAAACCCAGGCAAGTTGTCCTGGAACACCTTCCATTGGCATGCCAAGAGCGAATTCCACAGGCAGGAGAGTGGCATCCACCGTCCTGCAGCAGTCGGCAAGCTTCGCACACAAGCCCGCTTCTTTGCGGCTTCGTTCTTCGCCTTTTGCAAGCTACCGCGATCTCTGGCTCCCAGAGGCGAAGAAGCGGCTTCTTCGCGTCCAGGAGACCGGAGCGGCAGCGGTGAGCTCCGGAGCGCCGCTTTTGCCGAAAGACGCCGGGAAGCGGCGCTTCCCTTCGGCCAGCTCCGGAGCGCCGTGTTCGGCGTCTCTAGTCGCCAACACCTTAGCCAAAATCTTTTCCACGCCATTTCTCAAGGAGAAAGTCTACCGGCACTGCTCACTACTCCCGAGCTTGCCAAGAAATTGGTTTTTCTGCACATTCCAAGGACACTGCACTTTCCTGAGCAAGCTGAAACCAGCTGGCAGATGGTCGTGCTCTCTGCCCGTTCCTTCTCGGCTCTGGGTAGTAGCGGGCACATTGCAGCCTGGCGAAGGCCAAAACCCTCGAGAGTTGACCCGCTGCATTAGGGCAGCTGAGATGCTGAAAAGCAGCAAAGCTGAGCAGCCTGCCTGAGCACCAGTACTGTGCAATTGAGTGAAGGCGAAAAACGAAGCAGCAGAGCTGCGGGCTTCTGTGCGCACTGAAGGCAATTGCAAGAATCCAGCAGCTGCTCCTTGCCAAGCACAGGCAGCTGCCTATGTTCTTCTTTCTTGACAAACTCACCGCTGCCCTTCTTTTCAGCACCTGCCATCGTGTTCTCTGCATCTGGCAGCCTCAGAGCACGAGCAAGATTTTCCATGGAAGGATGCATCAGGACTAGGTAAAAACCCAGGCAAGTTGTCCTGGAACACCTTCCGTTCGCATGCCAAGAGGGAATTCCACAGGCAGGAGAGCGGCATCCACCGTCCTGCAGTAGTCGGCAAGCTTCGCACACAAGCCCGCTTCTTTGCAGCTTCTTTCTTCGCCTCTTGCAAGCTACTGCGATCTCGGTCTCCCAGAGGCGAAGAAGCGGCTTCTTCGCGCACGGATGACCGGAGCAGCAGCGGTGCGCTCCGGAGCGCCGCTTCTGCCGAAAGACGCCGGGAAGCGGCGCTTCCCTTCGGCCAGCTCCGGAGCGCCGTGTTCGGCGTCTCTAGTCGCCCACATCTTAGCGAAAAGCTTTTCCACGCCATTTCTCAAGGAGAAAGTCTACCGGCACTGCTCACTACTCCCGAGCTTGCCAAGAAATTGGTTTTTCTGCACATTCCAAGGACACTGCACTTTGCTGAGCAAGCTGAAACGGCTGGCAGATGGTCGTGCTCTCTGTCCGTTCCTGCCCGGCTCTGGGTAGTAGCGGGCACATTGAAACCTGGCGAAGGCCAAAACCCTCGAGAGCTCCCGCTGCATTAAGGCAGCTGGGATGCTGAAAAGCAGCAAAGCTGAGTAGCCTGCCTGAGCACCAGTACTGTGCAATTGAGTGAAGGCGAAAAACGAAGCAGCAGAGCTGCGGGCTTCTGTGCGCACTGAAGGCAATTGCAAGAATCCAGCAGCTGCTCCTTGCCAAGCACAGGCAGCTGCCTATGTTCTTCTTTCTTGACAAACTCACCGCTGCCCTTCTTTTCAGCACCTGCCATCGTGTTCTCTGCATCTGGCAGCCTCAGAGCACGAGCAAGATTTTCCATGGAAGGATGCATCAGGACTAGGTAAAAACCCAGGCAAGTTGTCCTGGAACACCTTCCGTTCGCATGCCAAGAGGGAATTCCACAGGCAGGAGAGCGGCATCCACCGTCCTGCAGTAGTCGGCAAGCTTCGCACACAAGCCCGCTTCTTTGCAGCTTCTTTCTTCGCCTCTTGCAAGCTACTGCGATCTCGGTCTCCCAGAGGCGAAGAAGCGGCTTCTTCGCGCACGGATGACCGGAGGAGCAGCAGCGGTGCGCTCCGGAGCGCCGCTTCTGCCGAAAGACGCCGGGAAGCGGCGCTTCCCTTCGGCCAGCTCCGGAGCGCCGTGTTCGGCGTCTCTAGTCGCCCACATCTTAGCGAAAAGCTTTTCCACGCCATTTCTCAAGGAGAAAGTCTACCGGCACTGCTCACTACTCCCGAGCTTGCCAAGAAATTGGTTTTTCTGCACATTCCAAGGACACTGCACTTTGCTGGGCAAGCTGCAAACGGCTGGCAGATGGTCGTGCTCTCTGTCCGTTCCTGCCCGGCTCTTGGTAGTAGCGGGCACATTGAAACCTGGCGAAGGACAAAAGCCTCGAGAGCTCTCCCGCTGCATTAAGGCAGCTGGGATGCTGAAAAGCAGCAAAGCTGAGTAGCCTGCCTGAGCACCAGTACTGTGCAATTGAGTGAAGGCGAAAAACGAAGCAGCAGAGCTGCGGGCTTCTGTGCGCACTGAAGGCAATTGCAAGAATCCAGCAGCTGCTCCTTGCCAAGCACAGGCAGCTGCCTATGTTCTTCTTTCTTGACAAACTCACCGCTGCCCTTCTGTTCAGCAGCTGCCATCGTGTTCTCTGCATCTGGGAGCTTCAGAGCACGAGCAAGATTTTCCAAGGAGGGATGCATAAGGACTAGGTAAAAACCCAGGCAAGTTGTCCTGGAACACCTTCCGTTGGCATGCCAAGAGCGAATTCCACAGGCAGGAGAGTGGCATCCACCGTCCTGCAGCAGTCGGCAAGCTTCGCACACAAGCCCGCTTCTTTGCGGCTTCGTTCTTCGCCTTTTGCAAGCTACCGCGATCTCTGGCTCCCAGAGGCGAAGAAGCGGCTTCTTCGCGTCCAGGAGACCGGAGCGGCAGCGGTGAGCTCCGGAGCGCCGCTTTTGCCGAAAGACGCCGGGAAGCGGCGCTTCCCTTCGGCCAGCTCCGGAGCGCCGTGTTCGGCGTCTCTAGTCGCCAACACCTTAGCCAAAATCTTTTCCACGCCATTTCTCAAGGAGAAAGTCTACCGGCACTGCTCACTACTCCCGAGCTTGCCAAGAAATTGGTTTTTCTGCACATTCCAAGGACACTGCACTTTCCTGAGCAAGCTGAAACCAGCTGGCAGATGGTCGTGCTCTCTGCCCGTTCCTTCTCGGCTCTGGGTAGTAGCGGGCACATTGCAGCCTGGCGAAGGCCAAAACCCTCGAGAGTTGACCCGCTGCATTAGGGCAGCTGAGATGCTGAAAAGCAGCAAAGCTGAGCAGCCTGCCTGAGCACCAGTACTGTGCAATTGAGTGAAGGCGAAAAACGAAGCAGCAGAGCTGCGGGCTTCTGTGCGCACTGAAGGCAATTGCAAGAATCCAGCAGCTGCTCCTTGCCAAGCACAGGCAGCTGCCTATGTTCTTCTTTCTTGACAAACTCACCGCTGCCCTTCTTTTCAGCACCTGCCATCGTGTTCTCTGCATCTGGCAGCCTCAGAGCACGAGCAAGATTTTCCATGGAAGGATGCATCAGGACTAGGTAAAAACCCAGGCAAGTTGTCCTGGAACACCTTCCGTTCGCATGCCAAGAGGGAATTCCACAGGCAGGAGAGCGGCATCCACCGTCCTGCAGTAGTCGGCAAGCTTCGCACACAAGCCCGCTTCTTTGCAGCTTCTTTCTTCGCCTCTTGCAAGCTACTGCGATCTCGGTCTCCCAGAGGCGAAGAAGCGGCTTCTTCGCGCACGGATGACCGGAGCAGCAGCGGTGCGCTCCGGAGCGCCGCTTCTGCCGAAAGACGCCGGGAAGCGGCGCTTCCCTTCGGCCAGCTCCGGAGCGCCGTGTTCGGCGTCTCTAGTCGCCCACATCTTAGCGAAAAGCTTTTCCACGCCATTTCTCAAGGAGAAAGTCTACCGGCACTGCTCACTACTCCCGAGCTTGCCAAGAAATTGGTTTTTCTGCACATTCCAAGGACACTGCACTTTGCTGGGCAAGCTGCAAACGGCTGGCAGATGGTCGTGCTCTCTGTCCGTTCCTGCCCGGCTCTTGGTAGTAGCGGGCACATTGAAACCTGGCGAAGGACAAAAGCCTCGAGAGCTCTCCCGCTGCATTAAGGCAGCTGGGATGCTGAAAAGCAGCAAAGCTGAGTAGCCTGCCTCAGCACCAGTACTGTGCAATTGAGTGAAGGCGAAAAACGAAGCAGCAGAGCTGCGGGCTTCTGTGCGCACTGAAGGCAATTGCAAGAATCCAGCAGCTGCTCCTTGCCAAGCACAGGCAGCTGCCTATGTTCTTCTTTCTTGACAAACTCACCGCTGCCCTTCTGTTCAGCAGCTGCCATCGTGTTCTCTGCATCTGGGAGCTTCAGAGCACGAGCAAGATTTTCCAAGGAGGGATGCATAAGGACTAGGTAAAAACCCAGGCAAGTTGTCCTGGAACACCTTCCATTGGCATGCCAAGAGCGAATTCCACAGGCAGGAGAGTGGCATCCACCGTCCTGCAGCAGTCGGCAAGCTTCGCACACAAGCCCGCTTCTTTGCGGCTTCGTTCTTCGCCTTTTGCAAGCTACCGCGATCTCTGGCTCCCAGAGGCGAAGAAGCGGCTTCTTCGCGTCCAGGAGACCGGAGCGGCAGCGGTGAGCTCCGGAGCGCCGCTTTTGCCGAAAGACGCCGGGAAGCGGCGCTTCCCTTCGGCCAGCTCCGGAGCGCCGTGTTCGGCGTCTCTAGTCGCCAACACCTTAGCCAAAATCTTTTCCACGCCATTTCTCAAGGAGAAAGTCTACCGGCACTGCTCACTACTCCCGAGCTTGCCAAGAAATTGGTTTTTCTGCACATTCCAAGGACACTGCACTTTCCTGAGCAAGCTGAAACCAGCTGGCAGATGGTCGTGCTCTCTGCCCGTTCCTTCTCGGCTCTGGGTAGTAGCGGGCACATTGCAGCCTGGCGAAGGCCAAAACCCTCGAGAGTTGACCCGCTGCATTAGGGCAGCTGAGATGCTGAAAAGCAGCAAAGCTGAGCAGCCTGCCTGAGCACCAGTACTGTGCAATTGAGTGAAGGCGAAAAACGAAGCAGCAGAGCTGCGGGCTTCTGTGCGCACTGAAGGCAATTGCAAGAATCCAGCAGCTGCTCCTTGCCAAGCACAGGCAGCTGCCTATGTTCTTCTTTCTTGACAAACTCACCGCTGCCCTTCTTTTCAGCACCTGCCATCGTGTTCTCTGCATCTGGCAGCCTCAGAGCACGAGCAAGATTTTCCATGGAAGGATGCATCAGGACTAGGTAAAAACCCAGGCAAGTTGTCCTGGAACACCTTCCGTTCGCATGCCAAGAGGGAATTCCACAGGCAGGAGAGCGGCATCCACCGTCCTGCAGTAGTCGGCAAGCTTCGCACACAAGCCCGCTTCTTTGCAGCTTCTTTCTTCGCCTCTTGCAAGCTACTGCGATCTCGGTCTCCCAGAGGCGAAGAAGCGGCTTCTTCGCGCACGGATGACCGGAGCAGCAGCGGTGCGCTCCGGAGCGCCGCTTCTGCCGAAAGACGCCGGGAAGCGGCGCTTCCCTTCGGCCAGCTCCGGAGCGCCGTGTTCGGCGTCTCTAGTCGCCCACATCTTAGCGAAAAGCTTTCCACGCCATTTCTCAAGGAGAAAGTCTACCGGCACTGCTCACTACTCCCGAGCTTGCCAAGAAATTGGTTTTTCTGCACATTCCAAGGACACTGCACTTTGCTGGGCAAGCTGCAAACGGCTGGCAGATGGTCGTGCTCTCTGTCCGTTCCTGCCGGCTCTTGGTAGTAGCGGGCACATTGAAACCTGGCGAAGGACAAAAGCCTCGAGAGCTCTCCCGCTGCATTAAGGCAGCTGGGATGCTGAAAAGCAGCAAAGCTGAGTAGCCTGCCTCAGCACCAGTACTGTGCAATTGAGTGAAGGCGAAAAACGAAGCAGCAGAGCTGCGGGCTTCTGTGCGCACTGAAGGCAATTGCAAGAATCCAGCAGCTGCTCCTTGCCAAGCACAGGCAGCTGCCTATGTTCTTCTTTCTTGACAAACTCACCGCTGCCCTTCTTTTCAGCACTGCCATCGTGTTCTCTGCATCTGGCAGCCTCAGAGCACGAGCAAGATTTTCCATGGAAGGGATGCATCAGGACTAGGTAAAAACCCAGGCAAGTTGTCCTGGAACACCTTCCGTTCGCATGCCAAGAGGGAATTCCACAGGCAGGAGAGCGGCATCCACCGTCCTGCAGTAGTCGGCAAGCTTCGCACACAAGCCCGCTTCTTTGCAGCTTCGTTCTTCGCCTCTTGCAAGCTACTGCGATCTCGGTCTCCCAGAGGCGAAGAAGCGGCTTCTTCGCGCAGGATGACCGGAGCAGCAGCGGTGCGCTCCGGAGCGCCGCTTTTGCCGAAAGACGCCGGGAAGCGGCGCTTCCCTTCGGCCAGCTCCGGAGCGCCGTGTTCGGCGTCTCTAGTCGCCCACATCTTAGCGAAAAGCTTTTCCACGCCATTTCTCAAGGAGAAAGTCTACCGGCACTGCTCACTACTCCCGAGCTTGCCAAGAAATTGGTTTTTCTGCACATTCCAAGGACACTGCACTTTGCTGGCAAGCTGCAAACCGCTGGCAGATGGTCGTGCTCTCTGTCCGTTCCTGCGGCTCTTGTAGTAGCGGGCACATTGAACCTGGCGAAGGACAAAAGCCTCGAGAGCTCTCCCGCTGCATTAAGGCAGCTGGGATGCTGAAAAGCAGCAAAGCTGAGTAGCCTGCCTCAGCACCAGTACTGTGCAATTGAGTGAAGGCGAAAAACGAAGCAGCAGAGCTGCGGGCTTCTGTGCGCACTGAAGGCAATTGCAAGAATCCAGCAGCTGCTCCTTGCCAAGCACAGGCAGCTGCCTATGTTCTTCTTTCTTGACAAACTCACCGCTGCCCTTCTGTTCAGCAGCTGCCATCGTGTTCTCTGCATCTGGGAGCTTCAGAGCACGAGCAAGATTTTCCAAGGAGGGATGCATCAGGACTAGGTAAAAACCCAGGCAAGTTGTCCTGGAACACCTTCCATTGGCATGCCAAGAGGAATTCCACAGGCAGGAGAGTGGCATCCACCGTCCTGCAGCAGTCGGCAAGCTTCGCACACAAGCCCGCTTCTTTGCGGCTTCGTTCTTCGCCTTTTGCAAGCTACTGCGATCTCTGCTCCCAGAGGCGAAGAAGCGGCTTCTTCGCGTCCAGGAGACCGGAGCGGCAGCGGTGAGCTCCGGAGCGCCGCTTTTGCCGAAAGACGCCGGGAAGCGGCGCTTCCCTTCGGCCAGCTCCGGAGCGCCGTGTTCGGCGTCTCTAGTCCCCAACACCTTAGCCAAAAGCTTTTCCACGCCATTTCTCAAGGAGAAAGTCTACCGGCACTGCTCACTACTCCCGAGCTTGCCAAGAAATTGGTTTTTCTGCACATTCCAAGGACACTGCACTTTGCTGGGCAAGCTGCAAACGGCTGGCAGATGGTCGTGCTCTCTGTCCGTTCCTTCTGCCCGGCTCTTGGTAGTAGCGGGCACATTGAAACCTGGCGAAGGAAAAGCCTCGAGAGCTCTCCCGCTGCATTAAGGCAGCTGGGATGCTGAAAAGCAGCAAAGCTGAGTAGCCTGCCTGAGCACCAGTACTGTGCAATTGAGTGAAGGCGAAAAACGAAGCAGCAGAGCTGCGGGCTTCTGTGCGCACTGAAGGCAATTGCAAGAATCCAGCAGCTGCTCCTTGCCAAGCACAGGCAGCTGCCTATGTTCTTCTTTCTTGACAAACTCACCGCTGCCCTTCTGTTCAGCAGCTGCCATCGTGTTCTCTGCATCTGGAGCTTCAGAGCACGAGCAAGATTTTCCAAGGAGGGATGCATAGGACTAGGTAAAAACCCAGGCAAGTTGTCCTGGAACACCTTCCATTGGCATGCCAAGAGCGAATTCCACAGGCAGGAGAGTGGCATCCACCGTCCTGCAGCAGTCGGCAAGCTTCGCACACAAGCCCGCTTCTTTGCAGCTTCGTTCTTCGCCTTTTGCAAGCTACCGCGATCTCGGTCTCCCAGAGGCGAAGAAGTGGCTTCTTCGCGTCCAGGAGACCGGAGCAGCAGCGGTGAGCTCCGGAGCGCCGCTTTTGCCGAAAGACGCCGGGAAGCGGCGCTTCCCTTCGGCCAGCTCCGGAGCGCCGTGTTCGGCGTCTCTAGTCGCCAACACCTTAGCCAAAAGCTTTTCCACGCCATTTCTCAAGGAGAAAGTCTACCGGCACTGCTCACTACTCCCGAGCTTGCCAAGAAATTGGTTTTTCTGCACATTCCAAGGACACTGCACTTTCCTGAGCAAGCTGAAACCAGCTGGCAGATGGTCGTGCTCTCTGCCCGTTCCTTCTCGGCTCTGGGTAGTAGCGGGCACATTGCAGCCTGGCGAAGGCAAAACCCTCGAGAGTTGACCCGCTGCATTAGGGCAGCTGAGATGCTGAAAAGCAGCAAAGCTGAGCAGCCTGCCTGAGCACCAGTACTGTGCAATTGAGTGAAGGCGAAAAACGAAGCAGCAGAGCTGCGGGCTTCTGTGCGCACTGAAGGCAATTGCAAGAATCCAGCAGCTGCTCCTTGCCAAGCACAGGCAGCTGCCTATGTTCTTCTTTCTTGACAAACTCACCGCTGCCCTTCTTTTCAGCACCTGCCATCGTGTTCTCTGCATCTGGCAGCCTCAGAGCACGAGCAAGATTTTCCATGGAGGGATGCATCAGGACTAGGTAAAAACCCAGGCAAGTTGTCCTGGAACACCTTCCGTTGGCATGCCAAGAGCGAATTCCACAGGCAGGAGAGTGGCATCCACCGTCCTGCAGCAGTCGGCAAGCTTCGCACACAAGCCCGCTTCTTTGCAGCTTCGTTCTTCGCCTTTTGCAAGCTACCGCGATCTCTGGCTCCCAGAGGCGAAGAAGCGGCTTCTTCGCGTCCAGGAGACCGGAGCGGCAGCGGTGAGCTCCGGAGCGCCGCTTTTGCCGAAAGACGCCGGGAAGCGGCGCTTCCCTTCGGCCAGCTCCGGAGCGCCGTGTTCGGCGTCTCTAGTCGCCAACACCTTAGCCAAAAGCTTTTCCACGCCATTTCTCAAGGAGAAAGTCTACCGGCACTGCTCACTACTCCCGAGCTTGCCAAGAAATTGGTTTTTCTGCACATTCCAAGGACACTGCACTTTCCTGAGCAAGCTGAAACCAGCTGGCAGATGGTCGTGCTCTCTGCCCGTTCCTTCTCGGCTCTGGGTAGTAGCGGGCACATTGCAGCCTGGCGAAGGCCAAAACCCTCGAGAGTTGACCCGCTGCATTAGGGCAGCTGAGATGCTGAAAAGCAGCAAAGCTGAGCAGCCTGCCTGAGCACCAGTACTGTGCAATTGAGTGAAGGCGAAAAACGAAGCAGCAGAGCTGCGGGCTTCTGTGCGCACTGAAGGCAATTGCAAGAATCCAGCAGCTGCTCCTTGCCAAGCACAGGCAGCTGCCTATGTTCTTCTTTCTTGACAAACTCACCGCTGCCCTTCTTTTCAGCACCTGCCATCGTGTTCTCTGCATCTGGCAGCCTCAGAGCACGAGCAAGATTTTCCATGGAAGGATGCATCAGGACTAGGTAAAAACCCAGGCAAGTTGTCCTGGAACACCTTCCGTTCGCATGCCAAGAGGGAATTCCACAGGCAGGAGAGCGGCATCCACCGTCCTGCAGTAGTCGGCAAGCTTCGCACACAAGCCCGCTTCTTTGCAGCTTCTTTCTTCGCCTCTTGCAAGCTACTGCGATCTCGGTCTCCCAGAGGCGAAGAAGCGGCTTCTTCGCGCACGGATGACCGGAGCAGCAGCGGTGCGCTCCGGAGCGCCGCTTCTGCCGAAAGACGCCGGGAAGCGGCGCTTCCCTTCGGCCAGCTCCGGAGCGCCGTGTTCGGCGTCTCTAGTCGCCCACATCTTAGCGAAAAGCTTTTCCACGCCATTTCTCAAGGAGAAAGTCTACCGGCACTGCTCACTACTCCCGAGCTTGCCAAGAAATTGGTTTTTCTGCACATTCCAAGGACACTGCACTTTGCTGGGCAAGCTGCAAACGGCTGGCAGATGGTCGTGCTCTCTGTCCGTTCCTGCCCGGCTCTTGGTAGTAGCGGGCACATTGAAACCTGGCGAAGGACAAAACCTCGAGAGCTCTCCCGCTGCATTAAGGCAGCTGGGATGCTGAAAAGCAGCAAAGCTGAGTAGCCTGCCTGAGCACCAGTACTGTGCAATTGAGTGAAGGCGAAAAACGAAGCAGCAGAGCTGCGGGCTTCTGTGCGCACTGAAGGCAATTGCAAGAATCCAGCAGCTGCTCCTTGCCAAGCACAGGCAGCTGCCTATGTTCTTCTTTCTTGACAAACTCACCGCTGCCCTTCTTTTCAGCACCTGCCATCGTGTTCTCTGCATCTGGGAGCTTCAGAGCACGAGCAAGATTTTCCAAGGAGGGATGCATCAGGACTAGGTAAAAACCCAGGCAAGTTGTCCTGGAACACCTTCCATTGGCATGCCAAGAGCGAATTCCACAGGCAGGAGAGTGGCATCCACCGTCCTGCAGCAGTCGGCAAGCTTCGCACACAAGCCCGCTTCTTTGCGGCTTCGTTCTTCGCCTTTTGCAAGCTACCGCGATCTCTGGCTCCCAGAGGCGAAGAAGCGGCTTCTTCGCGTCCAGGAGACCGGAGCGGCAGCGGTGAGCTCCGGAGCGCCGCTTTTGCCGAAAGACGCCGGGAAGCGGCGCTTCCCTTCGGCCAGCTCCGGAGCGCCGTGTTCGGCGTCTCTAGTCGCCAACACCTTAGCCAAAATCTTTTCCACGCCATTTCTCAAGGAGAAAGTCTACCGGCACTGCTCACTACTCCCGAGCTTGCCAAGAAATTGGTTTTTCTGCACATTCCAAGGACACTGCACTTTGCTGGCAAGCTGCAAACGGCTGGCAGATGGTCGTGCTCTCTGTCCGTTCCTGCCCGGCTCTGGTAGTAGCGGGCACATTGAAACCTGGCGAAGGCAAAAGCCTCGAGAGCTGACCCGCTGCATTAAGGCAGCTGGGATGCTGAAAAGCAGCAAAGCTGAGTAGCCTGCCTGAGCACCAGTACTGTGCAATTGAGTGAAGGCGAAAAACGAAGCAGCAGAGCTGCGGGCTTCTGTGCGCACTGAAGGCAATTGCAAGAATCCAGCAGCTGCTCCTTGCCAAGCACAGGCAGCTGCCTATGTTCTTCTTTCTTGACAAACTCACCGCTGCCCTTCTGTTCAGCAGCTGCCATCGTGTTCTCTGCATCTGGGAGCTTCAGAGCACGAGCAAGATTTTCCAAGGAGGGATGCATAAGGACTAGGTAAAAACCCAGGCAAGTTGTCCTGGAACACCTTCCATTGGCATGCCAAGAGCGAATTCCACAGGCAGGAGAGTGGCATCCACCGTCCTGCAGCAGTCGGCAAGCTTCGCACACAAGCCCGCTTCTTTGCAGCTTCGTTCTTCGCCTTTTGCAAGCTACCGCGATCTCTGGCTCCCAGAGGCGAAGAAGCGGCTTCTTCGCGTCCAGGAGACCGGAGCGGCAGCGGTGAGCTCCGGAGCGCCGCTTTTGCCGAAAGACGCCGGGAAGCGGCGCTTCCCTTCGGCCAGCTCCGGAGCGCCGTGTTCGGCGTCTCTAGTCGCCAACACCTTAGCCAAAATCTTTTCCACGCCATTTCTCAAGGAGAAAGTCTACCGGCACTGCTCACTACTCCCGAGCTTGCCAAGAAATTGGTTTTTCTGCACATTCCAAGGACACTGCACTTTCCTGAGCAAGCTGAAACCAGCTGGCAGATGGTCGTGCTCTCTGCCCGTTCCTTCTCGGCTCTGGGTAGTAGCGGGCACATTGCAGCCTGGCGAAGGCCAAAACCCTCGAGAGTTGACCCGCTGCATTAGGGCAGCTGAGATGCTGAAAAGCAGCAAAGCTGAGCAGCCTGCCTGAGCACCAGTACTGTGCAATTGAGTGAAGGCGAAAAACGAAGCAGCAGAGCTGCGGGCTTCTGTGCGCACTGAAGGCAATTGCAAGAATCCAGCAGCTGCTCCTTGCCAAGCACAGGCAGCTGCCTATGTTCTTCTTTCTTGACAAACTCACCGCTGCCCTTCTTTTCAGCACCTGCCATCGTGTTCTCTGCATCTGGCAGCCTCAGAGCACTAGCAAGATTTTCCATGGAAGGGTGCATCAGGACTAGGTAAAAACCCAGGCAAGTTGTCCTGGAACACCTTCCGTTGGCATGCCAAGAGCGAATTCCACAGGCAGGAGAGTGGCATCCACCGTCCTGCAGCAGTCGGCAAGCTTCGCACACAAGCCCGCTTCTTTGCGGCTTCGTTCTTCGCCTTTGCAAGCTACTGCGATCTCTGGCTCCCAGAGGCGAAGAAGCGGCTTCTTCGCGTCCAGGAGACCGGAGCGGCAGCGGTGAGCTCCGGGGCGCCGCTTTTGCCGAAAGACGCCGGGAAGCGGCGCTTCCCTTCGGCCAGCTCCGGAGCGCCGTGTTCGGCGTCTCTAGTCGCCAACATCTTAGCCAAAAGCTTTTCCACGCCATTTCTCAAGGAGAAAGTCTACCGGCACTGCTCACTACTCCCGAGCTTGCCAAGAAATTGGTTTTTCTGCACATTCCAAGGACACTGCACTTTGCTGGGCAAGCTGCAAACGGCTGGCAGATGGTCGTGCTCTCTGTCCGTTCCTGCCCGGCTCTTGGTAGTAGCGGGCACATTGAAACCTGGCGAAGGACAAAAGCCTCGAGAGCTCTCCCGCTGCATTAAGGCAGCTGGGATGCTGAAAAGCAGCAAAGCTGAGTAGCCTGCCTCAGCACCAGTACTGTGCAATTGAGTGAAGGCGAAAAACGAAGCAGCAGAGCTGCGGGCTTCTGTGCGCACTGAAGGCAATTGCAAGAATCCAGCAGCTGCTCCTTGCCAAGCACAGGCAGCTGCCTATGTTCTTCTTTCTTGACAAACTCACCGCTGCCCTTCTGTTCAGCACCTGCCATCGTGTTCTCTGCATCTGGGAGCTTCAGAGCACGAGCAAGATTTTCCAAGGAGGGATGCATAAGGACTAGGTAAAAACCCAGGCAAGTTGTCCTGGAACACCTTCCATTGGCATGCCAAGAGCGAATTCCACAGGCAGGAGAGTGGCATCCACCGTCCTGCAGCAGTCGGCAAGCTTCGCACACAAGCCCGCTTCTTTGCGGCTTCGTTCTTCGCCTTTTGCAAGCTACCGCGATCTCTGGCTCCCAGAGGCGAAGAAGCGGCTTCTTCGCGTCCAGGAGACCGGAGCGGCAGCGGTGAGCTCCGGAGCGCCGCTTTTGCCGAAAGACGCCGGGAAGCGGCGCTTCCCTTCGGCCAGCTCCGGAGCGCCGTGTTCGGCGTCTCTAGTCGCCAACACCTTAGCCAAAATCTTTTCCACGCCATTTCTCAAGGAGAAAGTCTACCGGCACTGCTCACTACTCCCGAGCTTGCCAAGAAATTGGTTTTTCTGCACATTCCAAGGACACTGCACTTTCCTGAGCAAGCTGAAACAGCTGGCAGATGGTCGTGCTCTCTGCCCGTTCCTTCTCGGCTCTTGGTAGTAGCGGGCACATTGCAGCCTGGCGAAGGCCAAAACCCTCGAGAGTTGACCCGCTGCATTAGGGCAGCTGAGATGCTGAAAAGCAGCAAAGCTGAGCAGCCTGCCTGAGCACCAGTACTGTGCAATTGAGTGAAGGCGAAAAACGAAGCAGCAGAGCTGCGGGCTTCTGTGCGCACTGAAGGCAATTGCAAGAATCCAGCAGCTGCTCCTTGCCAAGCACAGGCAGCTGCCTATGTTCTTCTTTCTTGACAAACTCACCGCTGCCCTTCTTTTCAGCACCTGCCATCGTGTTCTCTGCATCTGGCAGCCTCAGAGCACGAGCAAGATTTTCCATGGAAGGATGCATCAGGACTAGGTAAAAACCCAGGCAAGTTGTCCTGGAACACCTTCCGTTCGCATGCCAAGAGCGAATTCCACAGGCAGGAGAGTGGCATCCACCGTCCTGCAGCAGTCGGCAAGCTTCGCACACAAGCCCGCTTCTTTGCGGCTTCGTTCTTCGCCTTTTGCAAGCTACCGCGATCTCTGGCTCCCAGAGGCGAAGAAGCGGCTTCTTCGCGTCCAGGAGACCGGAGCGGCAGCGGTGAGCTCCGGAGCGCCGCTTTTGCCGAAAGACGCCGGGAAGCGGCGCTTCCCTTCGGCCAGCTCCGGAGCGCCGTGTTCGGCGTCTCTAGTCGCCAACACCTTAGCCAAAAGCTTTTCCACGCCATTTCTCAAGGAGAAAGTCTACCGGCACTGCTCACTACTCCCGAGCTTGCCAAGAAATTGGTTTTTCTGCACATTCCAAGGACACTGCACTTTCCTGAGCAAGCTGAAACCAGCTGGCAGATGGTCGTGCTCTCTGCCCGTTCCTTCTCGGCTCTGGGTAGTAGCGGGCACATTGCAGCCTGGCGAAGGCCAAAACCCTCGAGAGTTGACCCGCTGCATTAGGCAGCTGAGATGCTGAAAAGCAGCAAAGCTGAGCAGCCTGCCTGAGCACCAGTACTGTGCAATTGAGTGAAGGCGAAAAACGAAGCAGCAGAGCTGCGGGCTTCTGTGCGCACTGAAGGCAATTGCAAGAATCCAGCAGCTGCTCCTTGCCAAGCACAGGCAGCTGCCTATGTTCTTCTTTCTTGACAAACTCACCGCTGCCCTTCTTTTCAGCACCTGCCATCGTGTTCTCTGCATCTGGCAGCCTCAGAGCACGAGCAAGATTTTCCATGGAAGGGATGCATCAGGACTAGGTAAAAACCCAGGCAAGTTGTCCTGGAACACCTTCCGTTGGCATGCCAAGAGCGAATTCCACAGGCAGGAGAGTGGCATCCACCGTCCTGCAGCAGTCGGCAAGCTTCGCACACAAGCCCGCTTCTTTGCGGCTTCGTTCTTCGCCTTTTGCAAGCTACCGCGATCTCTGGCTCCCAGAGGCGAAGAAGCGGCTTCTTCGCGTCCAGGAGACCGGAGCGGCAGCGGTGAGCTCCGGAGCGCCGCTTTTGCCGAAAGACGCCGGGAAGCGGCGCTTCCCTTCGGCCAGCTCCGGAGCGCCGTGTTCGGCGTCTCTAGTCGCCAACACCTTAGCCAAAATCTTTTCCACGCCATTTCTCAAGGAGAAAGTCTACCGGCACTGCTCACTACTCCCGAGCTTGCCAAGAAATTGGTTTTTCTGCACATTCCAAGGACACTGCACTTTCCTGAGCAAGCTGAAACCAGCTGGCAGATGGTCGTGCTCTCTGCCCGTTCCTTCTCGGCTCTGGTAGTAGCGGGCACATTGCAGCCTGGCGAAGGCCAAAACCCTCGAGAGTTGACCCGCTGCATTAGGGCAGCTGAGATGCTGAAAAGCAGCAAAGCTGAGCAGCCTGCCTGAGCACCAGTACTGTGCAATTGAGTGAAGGCGAAAAACGAAGCAGCAGAGCTGCGGGCTTCTGTGCGCACTGAAGGCAATTGCAAGAATCCAGCAGCTGCTCCTTGCCAAGCACAGGCAGCTGCCTATGTTCTTCTTTCTTGACAAACTCACCGCTGCCCTTCTTTTCAGCACCTGCCATCGTGTTCTCTGCATCTGGCAGCCTCAGAGCACGAGCAAGATTTTCCATGGAAGGATGCATCAGGACTAGGTAAAAACCCAGGCAAGTTGTCCTGGAACACCTTCCGTTCGCATGCCAAGAGGGAATTCCACAGGCAGGAGAGCGGCATCCACCGTCCTGCAGTAGTCGGCAAGCTTCGCACACAAGCCCGCTTCTTTGCAGCTTCTTTCTTCGCCTCTTGCAAGCTACTGCGATCTCGGTCTCCCAGAGGCGAAGAAGCGGCTTCTTCGCGCACGGATGACCGGAGCAGCAGCGGTGCGCTCCGGAGCGCCGCTTCTGCCGAAAGACGCCGGGAAGCGGCGCTTCCCTTCGGCCAGCTCCGGAGCGCCGTGTTCGGCGTCTCTAGTCGCCCACATCTTAGCGAAAAGCTTTTCCACGCCATTTCTCAAGGAGAAAGTCTACCGGCACTGCTCACTACTCCCGAGCTTGCCAAGAAATTGGTTTTTCTGCACATTCCAAGGACACTGCACTTTGCTGGGCAAGCTGCAAACGGCTGGCAGATGGTCGTGCTCTCTGTCCGTTCCTGCCCGGCTCTTGGTAGTAGCGGGCACATTGAAACCTGGCGAAGGACAAAAGCCTCGAGAGCTCTCCCGCTGCATTAAGGCAGCTGGGATGCTGAAAAGCAGCAAAGCTGAGTAGCCTGCCTCAGCACCAGTACTGTGCAATTGAGTGAAGGCGAAAAACGAAGCAGCAGAGCTGCGGGCTTCTGTGCGCACTGAAGGCAATTGCAAGAATCCAGCAGCTGCTCCTTGCCAAGCACAGGCAGCTGCCTATGTTCTTCTTTCTTGACAAACTCACCGCTGCCCTTCTGTTCAGCAGCTGCCATCGTGTTCTCTGCATCTGGGAGCTTCAGAGCACGAGCAAGATTTTCCAAGGAGGGATGCATAAGGACTAGGTAAAAACCCAGGCAAGTTGTCCTGGAACACCTTCCATTGGCATGCCAAGAGCGAATTCCACAGGCAGGAGAGTGGCATCCACCGTCCTGCAGCAGTCGGCAAGCTTCGCACACAAGCCCGCTTCTTTGCGGCTTCGTTCTTCGCCTTTTGCAAGCTACCGCGATCTCTGGCTCCCAGAGGCGAAGAAGCGGCTTCTTCGCGTCCAGGAGACCGGAGCGGCAGCGGTGAGCTCCGGAGCGCCGCTTTTGCCGAAAGACGCCGGGAAGCGGCGCTTCCCTTCGGCCAGCTCCGGAGCGCCGTGTTCGGCGTCTCTAGTCGCCAACACCTTAGCCAAAATCTTTTCCACGCCATTTCTCAAGGAGAAAGTCTACCGGCACTGCTCACTACTCCCGAGCTTGCCAAGAAATTGGTTTTTCTGCACATTCCAAGGACACTGCACTTTCCTGAGCAAGCTGAAACCAGCTGGCAGATGGTCGTGCTCTCTGCCCGTTCCTTCTCGGCTCTGGGTAGTAGCGGGCACATTGCAGCCTGGCGAAGGCCAAAACCCTCGAGAGTTGACCCGCTGCATTAGGGCAGCTGAGATGCTGAAAAGCAGCAAAGCTGAGCAGCCTGCCTGAGCACCAGTACTGTGCAATTGAGTGAAGGCGAAAAACGAAGCAGCAGAGCTGCGGGCTTCTGTGCGCACTGAAGGCAATTGCAAGAATCCAGCAGCTGCTCCTTGCCAAGCACAGGCAGCTGCCTATGTTCTTCTTTCTTGACAAACTCACCGCTGCCCTTCTTTTCAGCACCTGCCATCGTGTTCTCTGCATCTGGCAGCCTCAGAGCACGAGCAAGATTTTCCATGGAAGGGTGCATCAGGACTAGGTAAAAACCCAGGCAAGTTGTCCTGGAACACCTTCCGTTGGCATGCCAAGAGCGAATTCCACAGGCAGGAGAGTGGCATCCACCGTCCTGCAGCAGTCGGCAAGCTTCGCACACAAGCCCGCTTCTTTGCGGCTTCGTTCTTCGCCTTTTGCAAGCTACCGCGATCTCTGGCTCCCAGAGGCGAAGAAGCGGCTTCTTCGCGCACGGATGACCGGAGCGGCAGCGGTGCGCTCCGGAGCGCCGCTTTTGCCGAAAGACGCCGGGAAGCGGCGCTTCCCTTCGGCCAGCTCCGGAGCGCCGTGTTCGGCGTCTCTAGTCGCCAACACCTTAGCCAAAAGCTTTTCCACGCCATTTCTCAAGGAGAAAGTCTACCGGCACTGCTCACTACTCCCGAGCTTGCCAAGAAATTGGTTTTTCTGCACATTCCAAGGACACTGCACTTTCCTGAGCAAGCTGAAACCAGCTGGCAGATGGTCGTGCTCTCTGCCCGTTCCTTCTCGGCTCTGGGTAGTAGCGGGCACATTGCAGCCTGGCGAAGGCCAAAACCCTCGAGAGTTGACCCGCTGCATTAGGGCAGCTGAGATGCTGAAAAGCAGCAAAGCTGAGCAGCCTGCCTGAGCACCAGTACTGTGCAATTGAGTGAAGGCGAAAAACGAAGCAGCAGAGCTGCGGGCTTCTGTGCGCACTGAAGGCAATTGCAAGAATCCAGCAGCTGCTCCTTGCCAAGCACAGGCAGCTGCCTATGTTCTTCTTTCTTGACAAACTCACCGCTGCCCTTCTTTTCAGCACCTGCCATCGTGTTCTCTGCATCTGGCAGCCTCAGAGCACGAGCAAGATTTTCCATGGAATGGATGCATCAGGACTAGGTAAAAACCCAGGCAAGTTGTCCTGGAACACCTTCCGTTCGCATGCCAAGAGGGAATTCCACAGGCAGGAGAGCGGCATCCACCGTCCTGCAGTAGTCGGCAAGCTTCGCACACAAGCCCGCTTCTTTGCAGCTTCTTTCTTCGCCTCTTGCAAGCTACTGCGATCTCGGTCTCCCAGAGGCGAAGAAGCGGCTTCTTCGCGCACGGATGACCGGAGCAGCAGCGGTGCGCTCCGGAGCGCCGCTTCTGCCGAAAGACGCCGGGAAGCGGCGCTTCCCTTCGGCCAGCTCCGGAGCGCCGTGTTCGGCGTCTCTAGTCGCCCACATCTTAGCGAAAAGCTTTTCCACGCCATTTCTCAAGGAGAAAGTCTACCGGCACTGCTCACTACTCCCGAGCTTGCCAAGAAATTGGTTTTTCTGCACATTCCAAGGACACTGCACTTTGCTGGGCAAGCTGCAAACGGCTGGCAGATGGTCGTGCTCTCTGTCCGTTCCTGCCCGGCTCTTGGTAGTAGCGGGCACATTGAAACCTGGCGAAGGACAAAAGCCTCGAGAGCTCTCCCGCTGCATTAAGGCAGCTGGGATGCTGAAAAGCAGCAAAGCTGAGTAGCCTGCCTCAGCACCAGTACTGTGCAATTGAGTGAAGGCGAAAAACGAAGCAGCAGAGCTGCGGGCTTCTGTGCGCACTGAAGGCAATTGCAAGAATCCAGCAGCTGCTCCTTGCCAAGCACAGGCAGCTGCCTATGTTCTTCTTTCTTGACAAACTCACCGCTGCCCTTCTTTTCAGCAGCTGCCATCGTGTTCTCTGCATCTGGCAGCTTCAGAGCACGAGCAAGATTTTCCAAGGAGGGATGCATCAGGACTAGGTAAAAACCCAGGCAAGTTGTCCTGGAACACCTTCCATTGGCATGCCAAGAGCGAATTCCACAGGCAGGAGAGTGGCATCCACCGTCCTGCAGCAGTCGGCAAGCTTCGCACACAAGCCCGCTTCTTTGCGGCTTCGTTCTTCGCCTTTTGCAAGCTACCGCGATCTCTGGCTCCCAGAGGCGAAGAAGCGGCTTCTTCGCGTCCAGGAGACCGGAGCGGCAGCGGTGAGCTCCGGAGCGCCGCTTTTGCCGAAAGACGCCGGGAAGCGGCGCTTCCCTTCGGCCAGCTCCGGAGCGCCGTGTTCGGCGTCTCTAGTCGCCAACACCTTAGCCAAAATCTTTTCCACGCCATTTCTCAAGGAGAAAGTCTACCGGCACTGCTCACTACTCCCGAGCTTGCCAAGAAATTGGTTTTTCTGCACATTCCAAGGACACTGCACTTTCCTGAGCAAGCTGAAACCAGCTGGCAGATGGTCGTGCTCTCTGCCCGTTCCTTCTCGGCTCTGGGTAGTAGCGGGCACATTGCAGCCTGGCGAAGGCCAAAACCCTCGAGAGTTGACCCGCTGCATTAGGGCAGCTGAGATGCTGAAAAGCAGCAAAGCTGAGCAGCCTGCCTGAGCACCAGTACTGTGCAATTGAGTGAAGGCGAAAAACGAAGCAGCAGAGCTGCGGGCTTCTGTGCGCACTGAAGGCAATTGCAAGAATCCAGCAGCTGCTCCTTGCCAAGCACAGGCAGCTGCCTATGTTCTTCTTTCTTGACAAACTCACCGCTGCCCTTCTTTTCAGCACCTGCCATCGTGTTCTCTGCATCTGGCAGCCTCAGAGCACGAGCAAGATTTTCCATGGAAGGATGCATCAGGACTAGGTAAAAACCCAGGCAAGTTGTCCTGGAACACCTTCCGTTCGCATGCCAAGAGGGAATTCCACAGGCAGGAGAGCGGCATCCACCGTCCTGCAGTAGTCGGCAAGCTTCGCACACAAGCCCGCTTCTTTGCAGCTTCTTTCTTCGCCTCTTGCAAGCTACTGCGATCTCGGTCTCCCAGAGGCGAAGAAGCGGCTTCTTCGCGCACGGATGACCGGAGCAGCAGCGGTGCGCTCCGGAGCGCCGCTTCTGCCGAAAGACGCCGGGAAGCGGCGCTTCCCTTCGGCCAGCTCCGGAGCGCCGTGTTCGGCGTCTCTAGTCGCCCACATCTTAGCGAAAAGCTTTTCCACGCCATTTCTCAAGGAGAAAGTCTACCGGCACTGCTCACTACTCCCGAGCTTGCCAAGAAATTGGTTTTTCTGCACATTCCAAGGACACTGCACTTTGCTGGGCAAGCTGCAAACGGCTGGCAGATGGTCGTGCTCTCTGTCCGTTCCTGCCCGGCTCTTGGTAGTAGCGGGCACATTGAAACCTGGCGAAGGACAAAAGCCTCGAGAGCTCTCCCGCTGCATTAAGGCAGCTGGGATGCTGAAAAGCAGCAAAGCTGAGTAGCCTGCCTCAGCACCAGTACTGTGCAATTGAGTGAAGGCGAAAAACGAAGCAGCAGAGCTGCGGGCTTCTGTGCGCACTGAAGGCAATTGCAAGAATCCAGCAGCTGCTCCTTGCCAAGCACAGGCAGCTGCCTATGTTCTTCTTTCTTGACAAACTCACCGCTGCCCTTCTGTTCAGCAGCTGCCATCGTGTTCTCTGCATCTGGGAGCTTCAGAGCACGAGCAAGATTTTCCAAGGAGGGATGCATAAGGACTAGGTAAAAACCCAGGCAAGTTGTCCTGGAACACCTTCCATTGGCATGCCAAGAGCGAATTCCACAGGCAGGAGAGTGGCATCCACCGTCCTGCAGCAGTCGGCAAGCTTCGCACACAAGCCCGCTTCTTTGCGGCTTCGTTCTTCGCCTTTTGCAAGCTACCGCGATCTCTGGCTCCCAGAGGCGAAGAAGCGGCTTCTTCGCGTCCAGGAGACCGGAGCGGCAGCGGTGAGCTCCGGAGCGCCGCTTTTGCCGAAAGACGCCGGGAAGCGGCGCTTCCCTTCGGCCAGCTCCGGAGCGCCGTGTTCGGCGTCTCTAGTCGCCAACACCTTAGCCAAAATCTTTTCCACGCCATTTCTCAAGGAGAAAGTCTACCGGCACTGCTCACTACTCCCGAGCTTGCCAAGAAATTGGTTTTTCTGCACATTCCAAGGACACTGCACTTTCCTGAGCAAGCTGAAACCAGCTGGCAGATGGTCGTGCTCTCTGCCCGTTCCTTCTCGGCTCTGGTAGTAGCGGGCACATTGCAGCCTGGCGAAGGCCAAAACCCTCGAGAGTTGACCCGCTGCATTAGGGCAGCTGAGATGCTGAAAAGCAGCAAAGCTGAGCAGCCTGCCTGAGCACCAGTACTGTGCAATTGAGTGAAGGCGAAAAACGAAGCAGCAGAGCTGCGGGCTTCTGTGCGCACTGAAGGCAATTGCAAGAATCCAGCAGCTGCTCCTTGCCAAGCACAGGCAGCTGCCTATGTTCTTCTTTCTTGACAAACTCACCGCTGCCCTTCTTTTCAGCACCTGCCATCGTGTTCTCTGCATCTGGCAGCCTCAGAGCACGAGCAAGATTTTCCATGGAAGGATGCATCAGGACTAGGTAAAAACCCAGGCAAGTTGTCCTGGAACACCTTCCGTTCGCATGCCAAGAGGGAATTCCACAGGCAGGAGAGCGGCATCCACCGTCCTGCAGTAGTCGGCAAGCTTCGCACACAAGCCCGCTTCTTTGCAGCTTCTTTCTTCGCCTCTTGCAAGCTACTGCGATCTCGGTCTCCCAGAGGCGAAGAAGCGGCTTCTTCGCGCACGGATGACCGGAGCAGCAGCGGTGCGCTCCGGAGCGCCGCTTCTGCCGAAAGACGCCGGGAAGCGGCGCTTCCCTTCGGCCAGCTCCGGAGCGCCGTGTTCGGCGTCTCTAGTCGCCCACATCTTAGCGAAAAGCTTTTCCACGCCATTTCTCAAGGAGAAAGTCTACCGGCACTGCTCACTACTCCCGAGCTTGCCAAGAAATTGGTTTTTCTGCACATTCCAAGGACACTGCACTTTGCTGGGCAAGCTGCAAACGGCTGGCAGATGGTCGTGCTCTCTGTCCGTTCCTGCCCGGCTCTTGGTAGTAGCGGGCACATTGAAACCTGGCGAAGGACAAAAGCCTCGAGAGCTCTCCCGCTGCATTAAGGCAGCTGGATGCTGAAAAGCAGCAAAGCTGAGTAGCCTGCCTCAGCACCAGTACTGTGCAATTGAGTGAAGGCGAAAAACGAAGCAGCAGAGCTGCGGGCTTCTGTGCGCACTGAAGGCAATTGCAAGAATCCAGCAGCTGCTCCTTGCCAAGCACAGGCAGCTGCCTATGTTCTTCTTTCTTGACAAACTCACCGCTGCCCTTCTTTTCAGCACCTGCCATCGTGTTCTCTGCATCTGGCAGCCTCAGAGCACGAGCAAGATTTTCCATGGAAGGATGCATCAGGACTAGGTAAAAACCCAGGCAAGTTGTCCTGGAACACCTTCCGTTGGCATGCCAAGAGGGAATTCCACAGGCAGGAGAGCGGCATCCACCGTCCTGCAGTAGTCGGCAAGCTTCGCACACAAGCCCGCTTCTTTGCAGCTTCTTTCTTCGCCTCTTGCAAGCTACTGCGATCTCGGTCTCCCAGAGGCGAAGAAGCGGCTTCTTCGCGCACGGAGACCGGAGCAGCAGCGGTGCGCTCCGGAGCGCCGCTTCTGCCGAAAGACGCCGGGAAGCGGCGCTTCCCTTCGGCCAGCTCCGGAGCGCCGTGTTCGGCGTCTCTAGTCGCCAACACCTTAGCCAAAAGCTTTTCCACGCCATTTCTCAAGGAGAAAGTCTACCGGCACTGCTCACTACTCCCGAGCTTGCCAAGAAATTGGTTTTTCTGCACATTCCAAGGACACTGCACTTTGCTGGGCAAGCTGAAACGGCTGGCAGATGGTCGTGCTCTCTGTCCGTTCCTGCCCGGCTCTTGGTAGTAGCGGGCACATTGAAACCTGGCGAAGGCCAAAACCCTCGAGAGTTCTCCCGCTGCATTAAGGCAGCTGAGATGCTGAAAAGCAGCAAAGCTGAGTAGCCTGCCTGAGCACCAGTACTGTGCAATTGAGTGAAGGCGAAAAACGAAGCAGCAGAGCTGCGGGCTTCTGTGCGCACTGAAGGCAATTGCAAGAATCCAGCAGCTGCTCCTTGCCAAGCACAGGCAGCTGCCTATGTTCTTCTTTCTTGACAAACTCACCGCTGCCCTTCTTTTCAGCACCTGCCATCGTGTTCTCTGCATCTGGCAGCCTCAGAGCACGAGCAAGATTTTCCATGGAAGGGTGCATCAGGACTAGGTAAAAACCCAGGCAAGTTGTCCTGGAACACCTTCCGTTCGCATGCCAAGAGGGAATTCCACAGGCAGGAGAGCGGCATCCACCGTCCTGCAGTAGTCGGCAAGCTTCGCACACAAGCCCGCTTCTTTGCAGCTTCTTTCTTCGCCTCTTGCAAGCTACTGCGATCTCGGTCTCCCAGAGGCGAAGAAGCGGCTTCTTCGCGCACGGATGACCGGAGCAGCAGCGGTGCGCTCCGGAGCGCCGCTTCTGCCGAAAGACGCCGGGAAGCGGCGCTTCCCTTCGGCCAGCTCCGGAGCGCCGTGTTCGGCGTCTCTAGTCGCCCACATCTTAGCGAAAAGCTTTTCCACGCCATTTCTCAAGGAGAAAGTCTACCGGCACTGCTCACTACTCCCGAGCTTGCCAAGAAATTGGTTTTTCTGCACATTCCAAGGACACTGCACTTTGCTGGGCAAGCTGCAAACGGCTGGCAGATGGTCGTGCTCTCTGTCCGTTCCTGCCCGGCTCTTGGTAGTAGCGGGCACATTGAAACCTGGCGAAGGACAAAAGCCTCGAGAGCTCTCCCGCTGCATTAAGGCAGCTGGGATGCTGAAAAGCAGCAAAGCTGAGTAGCCTGCCTCAGCACCAGTACTGTGCAATTGAGTGAAGGCGAAAAACGAAGCAGCAGAGCTGCGGGCTTCTGTGCGCACTGAAGGCAATTGCAAGAATCCAGCAGCTGCTCCTTGCCAAGCACAGGCAGCTGCCTATGTTCTTCTTTCTTGACAAACTCACCGCTGCCCTTCTGTTCAGCAGCTGCCATCGTGTTCTCTGCATCTGGCAGCTTCAGAGCACGAGCAAGATTTTCCAGGAGGATGCATAAGGACTAGGTAAAAACCCAGGCAAGTTGTCCTGGAACACCTTCCATTGGCATGCCAAGAGCGAATTCCACAGGCAGGAGAGTGGCATCCACCGTCCTGCAGCAGTCGGCAAGCTTCGCACACAAGCCCGCTTCTTTGCGGCTTCGTTCTTCGCCTTTTGCAAGCTACCGCGATCTCTGGCTCCCAGAGGCGAAGAAGCGGCTTCTTCGCGTCCAGGAGACCGGAGCGGCAGCGGTGAGCTCCGGGGCGCCGCTTTTGCCGAAAGACGCCGGGAAGCGGCGCTTCCCTTCGGCCAGCTCCGGAGCGCCGTGTTCGGCGTCTCTAGTCGCCAACACCTTAGCCAAAATCTTTTCCACGCCATTTCTCAAGGAGAAAGTCTACCGGCACTGCTCACTACTCCCGAGCTTGCCAAGAAATTGGTTTTTCTGCACATTCCAAGGACACTGCACTTTCCTGAGCAAGCTGAAACCAGCTGGCAGATGGTCGTGCTCTCTGCCCGTTCCTTCTCGGCTCTGGTAGTAGCGGGCACATTGCAGCCTGGCGAAGGCCAAAACCCTCGAGAGTTGACCCGCTGCATTAGGGCAGCTGAGATGCTGAAAAGCAGCAAAGCTGAGCAGCCTGCCTGAGCACCAGTACTGTGCAATTGAGTGAAGGCGAAAAACGAAGCAGCAGAGCTGCGGGCTTCTGTGCGCACTGAAGGCAATTGCAAGAATCCAGCAGCTGCTCCTTGCCAAGCACAGGCAGCTGCCTATGTTCTTCTTTCTTGACAAACTCACCGCTGCCCTTCTTTTCAGCACCTGCCATCGTGTTCTCTGCATCTGGCAGCCTCAGAGCACGAGCAAGATTTTCCATGGAAGGATGCATCAGGACTAGGTAAAAACCCAGGCAAGTTGTCCTGGAACACCTTCCGTTCGCATGCCAAGAGGGAATTCCACAGGCAGGAGAGCGGCATCCACCGTCCTGCAGTAGTCGGCAAGCTTCGCACACAAGCCCGCTTCTTTGCAGCTTCTTTCTTCGCCTCTTGCAAGCTACTGCGATCTCGGTCTCCCAGAGGCGAAGAAGCGGCTTCTTCGCGCACGGATGACCGGAGCAGCAGCGGTGCGCTCCGGAGCGCCGCTTCTGCCGAAAGACGCCGGGAAGCGGCGCTTCCCTTCGGCCAGCTCCGGAGCGCCGTGTTCGGCGTCTCTAGTCGCCCACATCTTAGCGAAAAGCTTTTCCACGCCATTTCTCAAGGAGAAAGTCTACCGGCACTGCTCACTACTCCCGAGCTTGCCAAGAAATTGGTTTTTCTGCACATTCCAAGGACACTGCACTTTGCTGGGCAAGCTGCAAACGGCTGGCAGATGGTCGTGCTCTCTGTCCGTTCCTGCCCGGCTCTTGGTAGTAGCGGGCACATTGAAACCTGGCGAAGGACAAAAGCCTCGAGAGCTCTCCCGCTGCATTAAGGCAGCTGGGATGCTGAAAAGCAGCAAAGCTGAGTAGCCTGCCTCAGCACCAGTACTGTGCAATTGAGTGAAGGCGAAAAACGAAGCAGCAGAGCTGCGGGCTTCTGTGCGCACTGAAGGCAATTGCAAGAATCCAGCAGCTGCTCCTTGCCAAGCACAGGCAGCTGCCTATGTTCTTCTTTCTTGACAAACTCACCGCTGCCCTTCTGTTCAGCAGCTGCCATCGTGTTCTCTGCATCTGGGAGCTTCAGAGCACGAGCAAGATTTTCCAAGGAGGGATGCATAAGGACTAGGTAAAAACCCAGGCAAGTTGTCCTGGAACACCTTCCATTGGCATGCCAAGAGCGAATTCCACAGGCAGGAGAGTGGCATCCACCGTCCTGCAGCAGTCGGCAAGCTTCGCACACAAGCCCGCTTCTTTGCGGCTTCGTTCTTCGCCTTTTGCAAGCTACCGCGATCTCTGGCTCCCAGAGGCGAAGAAGCGGCTTCTTCGCGTCCAGGAGACCGGAGCGGCAGCGGTGAGCTCCGGAGCGCCGCTTTTGCCGAAAGACGCCGGGAAGCGGCGCTTCCCTTCGGCCAGCTCCGGAGCGCCGTGTTCGGCGTCTCTAGTCGCCAACACCTTAGCCAAAATCTTTTCCACGCCATTTCTCAAGGAGAAAGTCTACCGGCACTGCTCACTACTCCCGAGCTTGCCAAGAAATTGGTTTTTCTGCACATTCCAAGGACACTGCACTTTCCTGAGCAAGCTGAAACCAGCTGGCAGATGGTCGTGCTCTCTGCCCGTTCCTTCTCGGCTCTGGGTAGTAGCGGGCACATTGCAGCCTGGCGAAGGCCAAAACCCTCGAGAGTTGACCCGCTGCATTAGGGCAGCTGAGATGCTGAAAAGCAGCAAAGCTGAGCAGCCTGCCTGAGCACCAGTACTGTGCAATTGAGTGAAGGCGAAAAACGAAGCAGCAGAGCTGCGGGCTTCTGTGCGCACTGAAGGCAATTGCAAGAATCCAGCAGCTGCTCCTTGCCAAGCACAGGCAGCTGCCTATGTTCTTCTTTCTTGACAAACTCACCGCTGCCCTTCTTTTCAGCACCTGCCATCGTGTTCTCTGCATCTGGCAGCCTCAGAGCACGAGCAAGATTTTCCATGGAAGGGTGCATCAGGACTAGGTAAAAACCCAGGCAAGTTGTCCTGGAACACCTTCCGTTCGCATGCCAAGAGGGAATTCCACAGGCAGGAGAGCGGCATCCACCGTCCTGCAGTAGTCGGCAAGCTTCGCACACAAGCCCGCTTCTTTGCAGCTTCTTTCTTCGCCTCTTGCAAGCTACTGCGATCTCGGTCTCCCAGAGGCGAAGAAGCGGCTTCTTCGCGCACGGATGACCGGAGCAGCAGCGGTGCGCTCCGGAGCGCCGCTTCTGCCGAAAGACGCCGGGAAGCGGCGCTTCCCTTCGGCCAGCTCCGGAGCGCCGTGTTCGGCGTCTCTAGTCGCCAACACCTTAGCCAAAAGCTTTTCCACGCCATTTCTCAAGGAGAAAGTCTACCGGCACTGCTCACTACTCCCGAGCTTGCCAAGAAATTGGTTTTTCTGCACATTCCAAGGACACTGCACTTTGCTGGGCAAGCTGCAAACGGCTGGCAGATGGTCGTGCTCTCTGTCCGTTCCTGCCCGGCTCTGGTAGTAGCGGGCACATTGAAACCTGGCGAAGGCCAAAACCCTCGAGAGCTCTCCCGCTGCATTAAGGCAGCTGGGATGCTGAAAAGCAGCAAAGCTGAGTAGCCTGCCTGAGCACCAGTACTGTGCAATTGAGTGAAGGCGAAAAACGAAGCAGCAGAGCTGCGGGCTTCTGTGCGCACTGAAGGCAATTGCAAGAATCCAGCAGCTGCTCCTTGCCAAGCACAGGCAGCTGCCTATGTTCTTCTTTCTTGACAAACTCACCGCTGCCCTTCTTTTCAGCACCTGCCATCGTGTTCTCTGCATCTGGCAGCCTCAGAGCACGAGCAAGATTTTCCATGGAAGGATGCATCAGGACTAGGTAAAAACCCAGGCAAGTTGTCCTGGAACACCTTCCGTTCGCATGCCAAGAGGGAATTCCACAGGCAGGAGAGCGGCATCCACCGTCCTGCAGTAGTCGGCAAGCTTCGCACACAAGCCCGCTTCTTTGCAGCTTCTTTCTTCGCCTCTTGCAAGCTACTGCGATCTCGGTCTCCCAGAGGCGAAGAAGCGGCTTCTTCGCGCACGGATGACCGGAGCAGCAGCGGTGCGCTCCGGAGCGCCGCTTCTGCCGAAAGACGCCGGGAAGCGGCGCTTCCCTTCGGCCAGCTCCGGAGCGCCGTGTTCGGCGTCTCTAGTCGCCCACATCTTAGCGAAAAGCTTTTCCACGCCATTTCTCAAGGAGAAAGTCTACCGGCACTGCTCACTACTCCCGAGCTTGCCAAGAAATTGGTTTTTCTGCACATTCCAAGGACACTGCACTTTGCTGGGCAAGCTGCAAACGGCTGGCAGATGGTCGTGCTCTCTGTCCGTTCCTGCCCGGCTCTTGGTAGTAGCGGGCACATTGAAACCTGGCGAAGGACAAAAGCCTCGAGAGCTCTCCCGCTGCATTAAGGCAGCTGGGATGCTGAAAAGCAGCAAAGCTGAGTAGCCTGCCTCAGCACCAGTACTGTGCAATTGAGTGAAGGCGAAAAACGAAGCAGCAGAGCTGCGGGCTTCTGTGCGCACTGAAGGCAATTGCAAGAATCCAGCAGCTGCTCCTTGCCAAGCACAGGCAGCTGCCTATGTTCTTCTTTCTTGACAAACTCACCGCTGCCCTTCTGTTCAGCAGCTGCCATCGTGTTCTCTGCATCTGGGAGCTTCAGAGCACGAGCAAGATTTTCCAAGGAGGGATGCATAAGGACTAGGTAAAAACCCAGGCAAGTTGTCCTGGAACACCTTCCATTGGCATGCCAAGAGCGAATTCCACAGGCAGGAGAGTGGCATCCACCGTCCTGCAGCAGTCGGCAAGCTTCGCACACAAGCCCGCTTCTTTGCGGCTTCGTTCTTCGCCTTTTGCAAGCTACCGCGATCTCTGGCTCCCAGAGGCGAAGAAGCGGCTTCTTCGCGTCCAGGAGACCGGAGCGGCAGCGGTGAGCTCCGGGGCGCCGCTTTTGCCGAAAGACGCCGGGAAGCGGCGCTTCCCTTCGGCCAGCTCCGGAGCGCCGTGTTCGGCGTCTCTAGTCGCCAACACCTTAGCCAAAATCTTTTCCACGCCATTTCTCAAGGAGAAAGTCTACCGGCACTGCTCACTACTCCCGAGCTTGCCAAGAAATTGGTTTTTCTGCACATTCCAAGGACACTGCACTTTCCTGAGCAAGCTGAAACCAGCTGGCAGATGGTCGTGCTCTCTGCCCGTTCCTTCTCGGCTCTGGGTAGTAGCGGGCACATTGCAGCCTGGCGAAGGCCAAAACCCTCGAGAGTTGACCCGCTGCATTAGGGCAGCTGAGATGCTGAAAAGCAGCAAAGCTGAGCAGCCTGCCTGAGCACCAGTACTGTGCAATTGAGTGAAGGCGAAAAACGAAGCAGCAGAGCTGCGGGCTTCTGTGCGCACTGAAGGCAATTGCAAGAATCCAGCAGCTGCTCCTTGCCAAGCACAGGCAGCTGCCTATGTTCTTCTTTCTTGACAAACTCACCGCTGCCCTTCTTTTCAGCACCTGCCATCGTGTTCTCTGCATCTGGCAGCCTCAGAGCACGAGCAAGATTTTCCATGGAAGGATGCATCAGGACTAGGTAAAAACCCAGGCAAGTTGTCCTGGAACACCTTCCGTTCGCATGCCAAGAGGGAATTCCACAGGCAGGAGAGCGGCATCCACCGTCCTGCAGTAGTCGGCAAGCTTCGCACACAAGCCCGCTTCTTTGCAGCTTCTTTCTTCGCCTCTTGCAAGCTACTGCGATCTCGGTCTCCCAGAGGCGAAGAAGCGGCTTCTTCGCGCACGGATGACCGGAGCAGCAGCGGTGCGCTCCGGAGCGCCGCTTCTGCCGAAAGACGCCGGGAAGCGGCGCTTCCCTTCGGCCAGCTCCGGAGCGCCGTGTTCGGCGTCTCTAGTCGCCCACATCTTAGCGAAAAGCTTTTCCACGCCATTTCTCAAGGAGAAAGTCTACCGGCACTGCTCACTACTCCCGAGCTTGCCAAGAAATTGGTTTTTCTGCACATTCCAAGGACACTGCACTTTGCTGGGCAAGCTGCAAACGGCTGGCAGATGGTCGTGCTCTCTGTCCGTTCCTGCCCGGCTCTTGGTAGTAGCGGGCACATTGAAACCTGGCGAAGGACAAAAGCCTCGAGAGCTCTCCCGCTGCATTAAGGCAGCTGGGATGCTGAAAAGCAGCAAAGCTGAGTAGCCTGCCTGAGCACCAGTACTGTGCAATTGAGTGAAGGCGAAAAACGAAGCAGCAGAGCTGCGGGCTTCTGTGCGCACTGAAGGCAATTGCAAGAATCCAGCAGCTGCTCCTTGCCAAGCACAGGCAGCTGCCTATGTTCTTCTTTCTTGACAAACTCACCGCTGCCCTTCTGTTCAGCAGCTGCCATCGTGTTCTCTGCATCTGGGAGCTTCAGAGCACGAGCAAGATTTTCCAAGGAGGGATGCATAAGGACTAGGTAAAAACCCAGGCAAGTTGTCCTGGAACACCTTCCATTGGCATGCCAAGAGCGAATTCCACAGGCAGGAGAGTGGCATCCACCGTCCTGCAGCAGTCGGCAAGCTTCGCACACAAGCCCGCTTCTTTGCGCTTCGTTCTTCGCCTTTTGCAAGCTACCGCGATCTCTGGCTCCCAGAGGCGAAGAAGCGGCTTCTTCGCGTCCAGGAGACCGGAGCGGCAGCGGTGAGCTCCGGAGCGCCGCTTTTGCCGAAAGACGCCGGGAAGCGGCGCTTCCCTTCGGCCAGCTCCGGAGCGCCGTGTTCGGCGTCTCTAGTCGCCAACACCTTAGCCAAAATCTTTTCCACGCCATTTCTCAAGGAGAAAGTCTACCGGCACTGCTCACTACTCCCGAGCTTGCCAAGAAATTGGTTTTTCTGCACATTCCAAGGACACTGCACTTTCCTGAGCAAGCTGAAACCAGCTGGCAGATGGTCGTGCTCTCTGCCCGTTCCTTCTCGGCTCTGGGTAGTAGCGGGCACATTGCAGCCTGGCGAAGGCCAAAACCCTCGAGAGTTGACCCGCTGCATTAGGGCAGCTGAGATGCTGAAAAGCAGCAAAGCTGAGCAGCCTGCCTGAGCACCAGTACTGTGCAATTGAGTGAAGGCGAAAAACGAAGCAGCAGAGCTGCGGGCTTCTGTGCGCACTGAAGGCAATTGCAAGAATCCAGCAGCTGCTCCTTGCCAAGCACAGGCAGCTGCCTATGTTCTTCTTTCTTGACAAACTCACCGCTGCCCTTCTTTCAGCACCTGCCATCGTGTTCTCTGCATCTGGCAGCCTCAGAGCACGAGCAAGATTTTCCATGGAAGGGTGCATCAGGACTAGGTAAAAACCCAGGCAAGTTGTCCTGGAACACCTTCCGTTGGCATGCCAAGAGCGAATTCCACAGGCAGGAGAGTGGCATCCACCGTCCTGCAGCAGTCGGCAAGCTTCGCACACAAGCCCGCTTCTTTGCGGCTTCGTTCTTCGCCTTTGCAAGCTACCGCGATCTCTGGCTCCCAGAGGCGAAGAAGCGGCTTCTTCGCGTCCAGGAGACCGGAGCGGCAGCAGCGGAGCTCCGGGGCGCCGCTTTTGCCGAAAGACGCCGGGAAGCGGCGCTTCCCTTCGGCCAGCTCCGGAGCGCCGTGTTCGGCGTCTCTAGTCGCCAACACCTTAGCCAAAAGCTTTTCCACGCCATTTCTCAAGGAGAAAGTCTACCGGCACTGCTCACTACTCCCGAGCTTGCCAAGAAATTGGTTTTTCTGCACATTCCAAGGACACTGCACTTTCCTGAGCAAGCTGAAACCAGCTGGCAGATGGTCGTGCTCTCTGCCCGTTCCTTCTCGGCTCTGGGTAGTAGCGGGCACATTGCAGCCTGGCGAAGGCCAAAACCCTCGAGAGTTGACCCGCTGCATTAGGGCAGCTGAGATGCTGAAAAGCAGCAAAGCTGAGCAGCCTGCCTGAGCACCAGTACTGTGCAATTGAGTGAAGGCGAAAAACGAAGCAGCAGAGCTGCGGGCTTCTGTGCGCACTGAAGGCAATTGCAAGAATCCAGCAGCTGCTCCTTGCCAAGCACAGGCAGCTGCCTATGTTCTTCTTTCTTGACAAACTCACCGCTGCCCTTCTTTTCAGCACCTGCCATCGTGTTCTCTGCATCTGGCAGCCTCAGAGCACGAGCAAGATTTTCCATGGAAGGATGCATCAGGACTAGGTAAAAACCCAGGCAAGTTGTCCTGGAACACCTTCCGTTCGCATGCCAAGAGGGAATTCCACAGGCAGGAGAGCGGCATCCACCGTCCTGCAGTAGTCGGCAAGCTTCGCACACAAGCCCGCTTCTTTGCAGCTTCTTTCTTCGCCTCTTGCAAGCTACTGCGATCTCGGTCTCCCAGAGGCGAAGAAGCGGCTTCTTCGCGCACGGATGACCGGAGCAGCAGCGGTGCGCTCCGGAGCGCCGCTTCTGCCGAAAGACGCCGGGAAGCGGCGCTTCCCTTCGGCCAGCTCCGGAGCGCCGTGTTCGGCGTCTCTAGTCGCCCACATCTTAGCGAAAAGCTTTTCCACGCCATTTCTCAAGGAGAAAGTCTACCGGCACTGCTCACTACTCCCGAGCTTGCCAAGAAATTGGTTTTTCTGCACATTCCAAGGACACTGCACTTTGCTGGGCAAGCTGCAAACGGCTGGCAGATGGTCGTGCTCTCTGTCCGTTCCTGCCCGGCTCTTGGTAGTAGCGGGCACATTGAAACCTGGCGAAGGACAAAAGCCTCGAGAGCTCTCCCGCTGCATTAAGGCAGCTGGGATGCTGAAAAGCAGCAAAGCTGAGTAGCCTGCCTCAGCACCAGTACTGTGCAATTGAGTGAAGGCGAAAAACGAAGCAGCAGAGCTGCGGGCTTCTGTGCGCACTGAAGGCAATTGCAAGAATCCAGCAGCTGCTCCTTGCCAAGCACAGGCAGCTGCCTATGTTCTTCTTTCTTGACAAACTCACCGCTGCCCTTCTGTTCAGCAGCTGCCATCGTGTTCTCTGCATCTGGGAGCTTCAGAGCACGAGCAAGATTTTCCAAGGAGGGATGCATAAGGACTAGGTAAAAACCCAGGCAAGTTGTCCTGGAACACCTTCCATTGGCATGCCAAGAGCGAATTCCACAGGCAGGAGAGTGGCATCCACCGTCCTGCAGCAGTCGGCAAGCTTCGCACACAAGCCCGCTTCTTTGCGGCTTCGTTCTTCGCCTTTTGCAAGCTACCGCGATCTCTGGCTCCCAGAGGCGAAGAAGCGGCTTCTTCGCGTCCAGGAGACCGGAGCGGCAGCGGTGAGCTCCGGAGCGCCGCTTTTGCCGAAAGACGCCGGGAAGCGGCGCTTCCCTTCGGCCAGCTCCGGAGCGCCGTGTTCGGCGTCTCTAGTCGCCAACACCTTAGCCAAAATCTTTTCCACGCCATTTCTCAAGGAGAAAGTCTACCGGCACTGCTCACTACTCCCGAGCTTGCCAAGAAATTGGTTTTTCTGCACATTCCAAGGACACTGCACTTTCCTGAGCAAGCTGAAACCAGCTGGCAGATGGTCGTGCTCTCTGCCCGTTCCTTCTCGGCTCTGGGTAGTAGCGGGCACATTGCAGCCTGGCGAAGGCCAAAACCCTCGAGAGTTGACCCGCTGCATTAGGGCAGCTGAGATGCTGAAAAGCAGCAAAGCTGAGCAGCCTGCCTGAGCACCAGTACTGTGCAATTGAGTGAAGGCGAAAAACGAAGCAGCAGAGCTGCGGGCTTCTGTGCGCACTGAAGGCAATTGCAAGAATCCAGCAGCTGCTCCTTGCCAAGCACAGGCAGCTGCCTATGTTCTTCTTTCTTGACAAACTCACCGCTGCCCTTCTTTTCAGCACCTGCCATCGTGTTCTCTGCATCTGGCAGCCTCAGAGCACGAGCAAGATTTTCCATGGAAGGATGCATCAGGACTAGGTAAAAACCCAGGCAAGTTGTCCTGGAACACCTTCCGTTGGCATGCCAAGAGCGAATTCCACAGGCAGGAGAGTGGCATCCACCGTCCTGCAGCAGTCGGCAAGCTTCGCACACAAGCCCGCTTCTTTGCGGCTTCGTTCTTCGCCTTTTGCAAGCTACCGCGATCTCTGGCTCCCAGAGGCGAAGAAGCGGCTTCTTCGCGTCCAGGAGACCGGAGCGGCAGCGGTGAGCTCCGGGCGCCGCTTTTGCCGAAAGACGCCGGGAAGCGGCGCTTCCCTTCGGCCAGCTCCGGAGCGCCGTGTTCGGCGTCTCTAGTCGCCAACACCTTAGCCAAAATCTTTTCCACGCCATTTCTCAAGGAGAAAGTCTACCGGCACTGCTCACTACTCCCGAGCTTGCCAAGAAATTGGTTTTTCTGCACATTCCAAGGACACTGCACTTTCCTGAGCAAGCTGAAACCAGCTGGCAGATGGTCGTGCTCTCTGCCCGTTCCTTCTCGGCTCTGGGTAGTAGCGGGCACATTGCAGCCTGGCGAAGGCCAAAACCCTCGAGAGTTGACCCGCTGCATTAGGGCAGCTGAGATGCTGAAAAGCAGCAAAGCTGAGCAGCCTGCCTGAGCACCAGTACTGTGCAATTGAGTGAAGGCGAAAAACGAAGCAGCAGAGCTGCGGGCTTCTGTGCGCACTGAAGGCAATTGCAAGAATCCAGCAGCTGCTCCTTGCCAAGCACAGGCAGCTGCCTATGTTCTTCTTTCTTGACAAACTCACCGCTGCCCTTCTTTTCAGCACCTGCCATCGTGTTCTCTGCATCTGGCAGCCTCAGAGCACGAGCAAGATTTTCCATGGAGGGATGCATCAGGACTAGGTAAAAACCCAGGCAAGTTGTCCTGGAACACCTTCCGTTCGCATGCCAAGAGGGAATTCCACAGGCAGGAGAGCGGCATCCACCGTCCTGCAGTAGTCGGCAAGCTTCGCACACAAGCCCGCTTCTTTGCAGCTTCTTTCTTCGCCTCTTGCAAGCTACTGCGATCTCGGTCTCCCAGAGGCGAAGAAGCGGCTTCTTCGCGCACGGATGACCGGAGCAGCAGCGGTGCGCTCCGGAGCGCCGCTTCTGCCGAAAGACGCCGGGAAGCGGCGCTTCCCTTCGGCCAGCTCCGGAGCGCCGTGTTCGGCGTCTCTAGTCGCCCACATCTTAGCGAAAAGCTTTTCCACGCCATTTCTCAAGGAGAAAGTCTACCGGCACTGCTCACTACTCCCGAGCTTGCCAAGAAATTGGTTTTTCTGCACATTCCAAGGACACTGCACTTTGCTGGGCAAGCTGCAAACGGCTGGCAGATGGTCGTGCTCTCTGTCCGTTCCTGCCCGGCTCTTGGTAGTAGCGGGCACATTGAAACCTGGCGAAGGACAAAAGCCTCGAGAGCTCTCCCGCTGCATTAAGGCAGCTGGGATGCTGAAAAGCAGCAAAGCTGAGTAGCCTGCCTCAGCACCAGTACTGTGCAATTGAGTGAAGGCGAAAAACGAAGCAGCAGAGCTGCGGGCTTCTGTGCGCACTGAAGGCAATTGCAAGAATCCAGCAGCTGCTCCTTGCCAAGCACAGGCAGCTGCCTATGTTCTTCTTTCTTGACAAACTCACCGCTGCCCTTCTGTTCAGCAGCTGCCATCGTGTTCTCTGCATCTGGCAGCTTCAGAGCACGAGCAAGATTTTCCAAGGAGGGATGCATAAGGACTAGGTAAAAACCCAGGCAAGTTGTCCTGGAACACCTTCCATTGGCATGCCAAGAGCGAATTCCACAGGCAGGAGAGTGGCATCCACCGTCCTGCAGCAGTCGGCAAGCTTCGCACACAAGCCCGCTTCTTTGCAGCTTCGTTCTTCGCCTTTTGCAAGCTACCGCGATCTCTGGCTCCCAGAGGCGAAGAAGCGGCTTCTTCGCGTCCAGGAGACCGGAGCGGCAGCGGTGAGCTCCGGAGCGCCGCTTTTGCCGAAAGACGCCGGGAAGCGGCGCTTCCCTTCGGCCAGCTCCGGAGCGCCGTGTTCGGCGTCTCTAGTCGCCAACACCTTAGCCAAAAGCTTTTCCACGCCATTTCTCAAGGAGAAAGTCTACCGGCACTGCTCACTACTCCCGAGCTTGCCAAGAAATTGGTTTTTCTGCACATTCCAAGGACACTGCACTTTGCTGGGCAAGCTGAAACGGCTGGCAGATGGTCGTGCTCTCTGTCCGTTCCTGCCCGGCTCTTGGTAGTAGCGGGCACATTGCAACCTGGCGAAGGACAAAAGCCTCGAGAGTTCTCCCGCTGCATTAAGGCAGCTGAGATGCTGAAAAGCAGCAAAGCTGAGTAGCCTGCCTGAGCACCAGTACTGTGCAATTGAGTGAAGGCGAAAAACGAAGCAGCAGAGCTGCGGGCTTCTGTGCGCACTGAAGGCAATTGCAAGAATCCAGCAGCTGCTCCTTGCCAAGCACAGGCAGCTGCCTATGTTCTTCTTTCTTGACAAACTCACCGCTGCCCTTCTTTTCAGCACCTGCCATCGTGTTCTCTGCATCTGGCAGCCTCAGAGCACGAGCAAGATTTTCCATGGAGGGATGCATCAGGACTAGGTAAAAACCCAGGCAAGTTGTCCTGGAACACCTTCCGTTGGCATGCCAAGAGGGAATTCCACAGGCAGGAGAGTGGCATCCACCGTCCTGCAGTAGTCGGCAAGCTTCGCACACAAGCCCGCTTCTTTGCAGCTTCGTTCTTCGCCTTTTGCAAGCTACTGCGATCTCTGGCTCCCAGAGGCGAAGAAGCGGCTTCTTCGCGTCCAGGAGACCGGAGCGGCAGCGGTGAGCTCCGGGGCGCCGCTTTTGCCGAAAGACGCCGGGAAGCGGCGCTTCCCTTCGGCCAGCTCCGGAGCGCCGTGTTCGGCGTCTCTAGTCGCCAACATCTTAGCCAAAAGCTTTTCCACGCCATTTCTCAAGGAGAAAGTCTACCGGCACTGCTCACTACTCCCGAGCTTGCCAAGAAATTGGTTTTTCTGCACATTCCAAGGACACTGCACTTTGCTGGGCAAGCTGCAAACGGCTGGCAGATGGTCGTGCTCTCTGTCCGTTCCTGCCCGGCTCTTGGTAGTAGCGGGCACATTGAAACCTGGCGAAGGACAAAAGCCTCGAGAGCTCTCCCGCTGCATTAAGGCAGCTGGGATGCTGAAAAGCAGCAAAGCTGAGTAGCCTGCCTCAGCACCAGTACTGTGCAATTGAGTGAAGGCGAAAAACGAAGCAGCAGAGCTGCGGGCTTCTGTGCGCACTGAAGGCAATTGCAAGAATCCAGCAGCTGCTCCTTGCCAAGCACAGGCAGCTGCCTATGTTCTTCTTTCTTGACAAACTCACCGCTGCCCTTCTGTTCAGCAGCTGCCATCGTGTTCTCTGCATCTGGGAGCTTCAGAGCACGAGCAAGATTTTCCAAGGAGGGATGCATAAGGACTAGGTAAAAACCCAGGCAAGTTGTCCTGGAACACCTTCCATTGGCATGCCAAGAGCGAATTCCACAGGCAGGAGAGTGGCATCCACCGTCCTGCAGCAGTCGGCAAGCTTCGCACACAAGCCCGCTTCTTTGCGGCTTCGTTCTTCGCCTTTTGCAAGCTACCGCGATCTCTGGCTCCCAGAGGCGAAGAAGCGGCTTCTTCGCGTCCAGGAGACCGGAGCGGCAGCGGTGAGCTCCGGAGCGCCGCTTTTGCCGAAAGACGCCGGGAAGCGGCGCTTCCCTTCGGCCAGCTCCGGAGCGCCGTGTTCGGCGTCTCTAGTCGCCAACACCTTAGCCAAAATCTTTTCCACGCCATTTCTCAAGGAGAAAGTCTACCGGCACTGCTCACTACTCCCGAGCTTGCCAAGAAATTGGTTTTTCTGCACATTCCAAGGACACTGCACTTTCCTGAGCAAGCTGAAACCAGCTGGCAGATGGTCGTGCTCTCTGCCCGTTCCTTCTCGGCTCTGGGTAGTAGCGGGCACATTGCAGCCTGGCGAAGGCCAAAACCCTCGAGAGTTGACCCGCTGCATTAGGGCAGCTGAGATGCTGAAAAGCAGCAAAGCTGAGCAGCCTGCCTGAGCACCAGTACTGTGCAATTGAGTGAAGGCGAAAAACGAAGCAGCAGAGCTGCGGGCTTCTGTGCGCACTGAAGGCAATTGCAAGAATCCAGCAGCTGCTCCTTGCCAAGCACAGGCAGCTGCCTATGTTCTTCTTTCTTGACAAACTCACCGCTGCCCTTCTTTTCAGCACCTGCCATCGTGTTCTCTGCATCTGGCAGCCTCAGAGCACGAGCAAGATTTTCCATGGAGGGTGCATCAGGACTAGGTAAAAACCCAGGCAAGTTGTCCTGGAACACCTTCCGTTGGCATGCCAAGAGCGAATTCCACAGGCAGGAGAGTGGCATCCACCGTCCTGCAGCAGTCGGCAAGCTTCGCACACAAGCCCGCTTCTTTGCGGCTTCGTTCTTCGCCTTTTGCAAGCTACCGCGATCTCTGGCTCCCAGAGGCGAAGAAGCGGCTTCTTCGCGTCCAGGAGACCGGAGCGGCAGCGGTGAGCTCCGGAGCGCCGCTTTTGCCGAAAGACGCCGGGAAGCGGCGCTTCCCTTCGGCCAGCTCCGGAGCGCCGTGTTCGGCGTCTCTAGTCGCCAACACCTTAGCCAAAATCTTTTCCACGCCATTTCTCAAGGAGAAAGTCTACCGGCACTGCTCACTACTCCCGAGCTTGCCAAGAAATTGGTTTTTCTGCACATTCCAAGGACACTGCACTTTCCTGAGCAAGCTGAAACCAGCTGGCAGATGGTCGTGCTCTCTGCCCGTTCCTTCTCGGCTCTGGGTAGTAGCGGGCACATTGCAGCCTGGCGAAGGCCAAAACCCTCGAGAGTTGACCCGCTGCATTAGGGCAGCTGAGATGCTGAAAAGCAGCAAAGCTGAGCAGCCTGCCTGAGCACCAGTACTGTGCAATTGAGTGAAGGCGAAAAACGAAGCAGCAGAGCTGCGGGCTTCTGTGCGCACTGAAGGCAATTGCAAGAATCCAGCAGCTGCTCCTTGCCAAGCACAGGCAGCTGCCTATGTTCTTCTTTCTTGACAAACTCACCGCTGCCCTTCTTTTCAGCACCTGCCATCGTGTTCTCTGCATCTGGCAGCCTCAGAGCACGAGCAAGATTTTCCATGGAAGGATGCATCAGGACTAGGTAAAAACCCAGGCAAGTTGTCCTGGAACACCTTCCGTTCGCATGCCAAGAGGGAATTCCACAGGCAGGAGAGCGGCATCCACCGTCCTGCAGTAGTCGGCAAGCTTCGCACACAAGCCCGCTTCTTTGCAGCTTCTTTCTTCGCCTCTTGCAAGCTACTGCGATCTCGGTCTCCCAGAGGCGAAGAAGCGGCTTCTTCGCGCACGGATGACCGGAGCAGCAGCGGTGCGCTCCGGAGCGCCGCTTCTGCCGAAAGACGCCGGGAAGCGGCGCTTCCCTTCGGCCAGCTCCGGAGCGCCGTGTTCGGCGTCTCTAGTCGCCCACATCTTAGCGAAAAGCTTTTCCACGCCATTTCTCAAGGAGAAAGTCTACCGGCACTGCTCACTACTCCCGAGCTTGCCAAGAAATTGGTTTTTCTGCACATTCCAAGGACACTGCACTTTGCTGGGCAAGCTGCAAACGGCTGGCAGATGGTCGTGCTCTCTGTCCGTTCCTGCCCGGCTCTTGGTAGTAGCGGGCACATTGAAACCTGGCGAAGGACAAAAGCCTCGAGAGCTCTCCCGCTGCATTAAGGCAGCTGGGATGCTGAAAAGCAGCAAAGCTGAGTAGCCTGCCTCAGCACCAGTACTGTGCAATTGAGTGAAGGCGAAAAACGAAGCAGCAGAGCTGCGGGCTTCTGTGCGCACTGAAGGCAATTGCAAGAATCCAGCAGCTGCTCCTTGCCAAGCACAGGCAGCTGCCTATGTTCTTCTTTCTTGACAAACTCACCGCTGCCCTTCTGTTCAGCAGCTGCCATCGTGTTCTCTGCATCTGGGAGCTTCAGAGCACGAGCAAGATTTTCCAAGGAGGGATGCATAAGGACTAGGTAAAAACCCAGGCAAGTTGTCCTGGAACACCTTCCATTGGCATGCCAAGAGCGAATTCCACAGGCAGGAGAGTGGCATCCACCGTCCTGCAGCAGTCGGCAAGCTTCGCACACAAGCCCGCTTCTTTGCGGCTTCGTTCTTCGCCTTTTGCAAGCTACCGCGATCTCTGGCTCCCAGAGGCGAAGAAGCGGCTTCTTCGCGTCCAGGAGACCGGAGCGGCAGCGGTGAGCTCCGGAGCGCCGCTTTTGCCGAAAGACGCCGGGAAGCGGCGCTTCCCTTCGGCCAGCTCCGGAGCGCCGTGTTCGGCGTCTCTAGTCGCCAACACCTTAGCCAAAATCTTTTCCACGCCATTTCTCAAGGAGAAAGTCTACCGGCACTGCTCACTACTCCCGAGCTTGCCAAGAAATTGGTTTTTCTGCACATTCCAAGGACACTGCACTTTCCTGAGCAAGCTGAAACCAGCTGGCAGATGGTCGTGCTCTCTGCCCGTTCCTTCTCGGCTCTGGGTAGTAGCGGGCACATTGCAGCCTGGCGAAGGCCAAAACCCTCGAGAGTTGACCCGCTGCATTAGGGCAGCTGAGATGCTGAAAAGCAGCAAAGCTGAGCAGCCTGCCTGAGCACCAGTACTGTGCAATTGAGTGAAGGCGAAAAACGAAGCAGCAGAGCTGCGGGCTTCTGTGCGCACTGAAGGCAATTGCAAGAATCCAGCAGCTGCTCCTTGCCAAGCACAGGCAGCTGCCTATGTTCTTCTTTCTTGACAAACTCACCGCTGCCCTTCTTTTCAGCACCTGCCATCGTGTTCTCTGCATCTGGCAGCCTCAGAGCACGAGCAAGATTTTCCATGGAAGGATGCATCAGGACTAGGTAAAAACCCAGGCAAGTTGTCCTGGAACACCTTCCGTTGGCATGCCAAGAGGGAATTCCACAGGCAGGAGAGCGGCATCCACCGTCCTGCAGTAGTCGGCAAGCTTCGCACACAAGCCCGCTTCTTTGCAGCTTCTTTCTTCGCCTCTTGCAAGCTACTGCGATCTCGGCTCCCAGAGGCGAAGAAGCGGCTTCTTCGCGTCCAGGAGACCGGAGCAGCAGCGGTGCGCTCCGGAGCGCCGCTTTTGCCGAAAGACGCCGGGAAGCGGCGCTTCCCTTCGGCCAGCTCCGGAGCGCCGTGTTCGGCGTCTCTAGTCGCCAACACCTTAGCCAAAAGCTTTTCCACGCCATTTCTCAAGGAGAAAGTCTACCGGCACTGCTCACTACTCCCGAGCTTGCCAAGAAATTGGTTTTTCTGCACATTCCAAGGACACTGCACTTTGCTGGGCAAGCTGCAAACGGCTGGCAGATGGTCGTGCTCTCTGTCCGTTCCTGCCCGGCTCTTGGTAGTAGCGGGCACATTGAAACCTGGCGAAGGACAAAAGCCTCGAGAGCTCTCCCGCTGCATTAAGGCAGCTGGGATGCTGAAAAGCAGCAAAGCTGAGTAGCCTGCCTCAGCACCAGTACTGTGCAATTGAGTGAAGGCGAAAAACGAAGCAGCAGAGCTGCGGGCTTCTGTGCGCACTGAAGGCAATTGCAAGAATCCAGCAGCTGCTCCTTGCCAAGCACAGGCAGCTGCCTATGTTCTTCTTTCTTGACAAACTCACCGCTGCCCTTCTTTTCAGCACCTGCCATCGTGTTCTCTGCATCTGGCAGCCTCAGAGCACTAGCAAGATTTTCCATGGAAGGATGCATCAGGACTAGGTAAAAACCCAGGCAAGTTGTCCTGGAACACCTTCCATTGGCATGCCAAGAGCGAATTCCACAGGCAGGAGAGTGGCATCCACCGTCCTGCAGCAGTCGGCAAGCTTCGCACACAAGCCCGCTTCTTTGCGGCTTCGTTCTTCGCCTTTTGCAAGCTACCGCGATCTCTGGCTCCCAGAGGCGAAGAAGCGGCTTCTTCGCGTCCAGGAGACCGGAGCGGCAGCGGTGAGCTCCGGAGCGCCGCTTTTGCCGAAAGACGCCGGGAAGCGGCGCTTCCCTTCGGCCAGCTCCGGAGCGCCGTGTTCGGCGTCTCTAGTCGCCAACACCTTAGCCAAAATCTTTTCCACGCCATTTCTCAAGGAGAAAGTCTACCGGCACTGCTCACTACTCCCGAGCTTGCCAAGAAATTGGTTTTTCTGCACATTCCAAGGACACTGCACTTTCCTGAGCAAGCTGAAACCAGCTGGCAGATGGTCGTGCTCTCTGCCCGTTCCTTCTCGGCTCTGGGTAGTAGCGGGCACATTGCAGCCTGGCGAAGGCCAAAACCCTCGAGAGTTGACCCGCTGCATTAGGGCAGCTGAGATGCTGAAAAGCAGCAAAGCTGAGCAGCCTGCCTGAGCACCAGTACTGTGCAATTGAGTGAAGGCGAAAAACGAAGCAGCAGAGCTGCGGGCTTCTGTGCGCACTGAAGGCAATTGCAAGAATCCAGCAGCTGCTCCTTGCCAAGCACAGGCAGCTGCCTATGTTCTTCTTTCTTGACAAACTCACCGCTGCCCTTCTTTTCAGCACCTGCCATCGTGTTCTCTGCATCTGGCAGCCTCAGAGCACGAGCAAGATTTTCCATGGAGGGATGCATCAGGACTAGGTAAAAACCCAGGCAAGTTGTCCTGGAACACCTTCCGTTCGCATGCCAAGAGGGAATTCCACAGGCAGGAGAGCGGCATCCACCGTCCTGCAGTAGTCGGCAAGCTTCGCACACAAGCCCGCTTCTTTGCAGCTTCTTTCTTCGCCTCTTGCAAGCTACTGCGATCTCGGTCTCCCAGAGGCGAAGAAGCGGCTTCTTCGCGCACGGATGACCGGAGCAGCAGCGGTGCGCTCCGGAGCGCCGCTTCTGCCGAAAGACGCCGGGAAGCGGCGCTTCCCTTCGGCCAGCTCCGGAGCGCCGTGTTCGGCGTCTCTAGTCGCCCACATCTTAGCGAAAAGCTTTTCCACGCCATTTCTCAAGGAGAAAGTCTACCGGCACTGCTCACTACTCCCGAGCTTGCCAAGAAATTGGTTTTTCTGCACATTCCAAGGACACTGCACTTTGCTGGGCAAGCTGCAAACGGCTGGCAGATGGTCGTGCTCTCTGTCCGTTCCTGCCCGGCTCTTGGTAGTAGCGGGCACATTGAAACCTGGCGAAGGACAAAAGCCTCGAGAGCTCTCCCGCTGCATTAAGGCAGCTGGGATGCTGAAAAGCAGCAAAGCTGAGTAGCCTGCCTCAGCACCAGTACTGTGCAATTGAGTGAAGGCGAAAAACGAAGCAGCAGAGCTGCGGGCTTCTGTGCGCACTGAAGGCAATTGCAAGAATCCAGCAGCTGCTCCTTGCCAAGCACAGGCAGCTGCCTATGTTCTTCTTTCTTGACAAACTCACCGCTGCCCTTCTGTTCAGCAGCTGCCATCGTGTTCTCTGCATCTGGGAGCTTCAGAGCACGAGCAAGATTTTCCAAGGAGGGATGCATAAGGACTAGGTAAAAACCCAGGCAAGTTGTCCTGGAACACCTTCCATTGGCATGCCAAGAGCGAATTCCACAGGCAGGAGAGTGGCATCCACCGTCCTGCAGCAGTCGGCAAGCTTCGCACACAAGCCCGCTTCTTTGCGGCTTCGTTCTTCGCCTTTTGCAAGCTACCGCGATCTCTGGCTCCCAGAGGCGAAGAAGCGGCTTCTTCGCGTCCAGGAGACCGGAGCGGCAGCGGTGAGCTCCGGAGCGCCGCTTTTGCCGAAAGACGCCGGGAAGCGGCGCTTCCCTTCGGCCAGCTCCGGAGCGCCGTGTTCGGCGTCTCTAGTCGCCCACACCTTAGCCAAAAGCTTTTCCACGCCATTTCTCAAGGAGAAAGTCTACCGGCACTGCTCACTACTCCCGAGCTTGCCAAGAAATTGGTTTTTCTGCACATTCCAAGGACACTGCACTTTGCTGAGCAAGCTGAAACGGCTGGCAGATGGTCGTGCTCTCTGCCCGTTCCTCCCGGCTCTGGTAGTAGCGGGCACATTGCAGCCTGGCGAAGGCCAAAACCCTCGAGAGCTCTCCCGCTGCATTAGGGCAGCTGAGATGCTGAAAAGCAGCAAAGCTGAGTAGCCTGCCTGAGCACCAGTACTGTGCAATTGAGTGAAGGCGAAAAACGAAGCAGCAGAGCTGCGGGCTTCTGTGCGCACTGAAGGCAATTGCAAGAATCCAGCAGCTGCTCCTTGCCAAGCACAGGCAGCTGCCTATGTTCTTCTTTCTTGACAAACTCACCGCTGCCCTTCTTTTCAGCAGCTGCCATCGTGTTCTCTGCATCTGGGAGCTTCAGAGCACGAGCAAGATTTTCCATGGAGGGATGCATCAGGACTAGGTAAAAACCCAGGCAAGTTGTCCTGGAACACCTTCCATTGGCATGCCAAGAGCGAATTCCACAGGCAGGAGAGTGGCATCCACCGTCCTGCAGCAGTCGGCAAGCTTCGCACACAAGCCCGCTTCTTTGCAGCTTCGTTCTTCGCCTTTTGCAAGCTACCGCGATCTCGGCTCCCAGAGGCGAAGAAGCGGCTTCTTCGCGTCCAGGAGACCGGAGCGGCAGCGGTGAGCTCCGGAGCGCCGCTTTTGCCGAAAGACGCCGGGAAGCGGCGCTTCCCTTCGGCCAGCTCCGGAGCGCCGTGTTCGGCGTCTCTAGTCGCCAACACCTTAGCCAAAATCTTTTCCACGCCATTTCTCAAGGAGAAAGTCTACCGGCACTGCTCACTACTCCCGAGCTTGCCAAGAAATTGGTTTTTCTGCACATTCCAAGGACACTGCACTTTGCTGGGCAAGCTGCAAACGGCTGGCAGATGGTCGTGCTCTCTGTCCGTTCCTGCCCGGCTCTTGGTAGTAGCGGGCACATTGAAACCTGGCGAAGGACAAAAGCCTCGAGAGCTCTCCCGCTGCATTAGGCAGCTGGGATGCTGAAAAGCAGCAAAGCTGAGTAGCCTGCCTGAGCACCAGTACTGTGCAATTGAGTGAAGGCGAAAAACGAAGCAGCAGAGCTGCGGGCTTCTGTGCGCACTGAAGGCAATTGCAAGAATCCAGCAGCTGCTCCTTGCCAAGCACAGGCAGCTGCCTATGTTCTTCTTTCTTGACAAACTCACCGCTGCCCTTCTTTTCAGCAGCTGCCATCGTGTTCTCTGCATCTGGGAGCCTCAGAGCACGAGCAAGATTTTCCAAGGAGGGATGCATAAGGACTAGGTAAAAACCCAGGCAAGTTGTCCTGGAACACCTTCCGTTGGCATGCCAAGAGCGAATTCCACAGGCAGGAGAGTGGCATCCACCGTCCTGCAGCAGTCGGCAAGCTTCGCACACAAGCCCGCTTCTTTGCAGCTTCGTTCTTCGCCTTTTGCAAGCTACCGCGATCTCTGGCTCCCAGAGGCGAAGAAGCGGCTTCTTCGCGTCCAGGAGACCGGAGCGGCAGCGGTGAGCTCCGGAGCGCCGCTTTTGCCGAAAGACGCCGGGAAGCGGCGCTTCCCTTCGGCCAGCTCCGGAGCGCCGTGTTCGGCGTCTCTAGTCGCCAACACCTTAGCCAAAATCTTTTCCACGCCATTTCTCAAGGAGAAAGTCTACCGGCACTGCTCACTACTCCCGAGCTTGCCAAGAAATTGGTTTTTCTGCACATTCCAAGGACACTGCACTTTCCTGAGCAAGCTGAAACCAGCTGGCAGATGGTCGTGCTCTCTGCCCGTTCCTTCTCGGCTCTGGGTAGTAGCGGGCACATTGCAGCCTGGCGAAGGCCAAAACCCTCGAGAGTTGACCCGCTGCATTAGGGCAGCTGAGATGCTGAAAAGCAGCAAAGCTGAGCAGCCTGCCTGAGCACCAGTACTGTGCAATTGAGTGAAGGCGAAAAACGAAGCAGCAGAGCTGCGGGCTTCTGTGCGCACTGAAGGCAATTGCAAGAATCCAGCAGCTGCTCCTTGCCAAGCACAGGCAGCTGCCTATGTTCTTCTTTCTTGACAAACTCACCGCTGCCCTTCTTTTCAGCACCTGCCATCGTGTTCTCTGCATCTGGCAGCCTCAGAGCACTAGCAAGATTTTCCATGGAAGGGTGCATCAGGACTAGGTAAAAACCCAGGCAAGTTGTCCTGGAACACCTTCCATTGGCATGCCAAGAGCGAATTCCACAGGCAGGAGAGTGGCATCCACCGTCCTGCAGCAGTCGGCAAGCTTCGCACACAAGCCCGCTTCTTTGCGGCTTCGTTCTTCGCCTTTTGCAAGCTACCGCGATCTCTGGCTCCCAGAGGCGAAGAAGCGGCTTCTTCGCGTCCAGGAGACCGGAGCGGCAGCGGTGAGCTCCGGAGCGCCGCTTTTGCCGAAAGACGCCGGGAAGCGGCGCTTCCCTTCGGCCAGCTCCGGAGCGCCGTGTTCGGCGTCTCTAGTCGCCAACACCTTAGCCAAAAGCTTTTCCACGCCATTTCTCAAGGAGAAAGTCTACCGGCACTGCTCACTACTCCCGAGCTTGCCAAGAAATTGGTTTTTCTGCACATTCCAAGGACACTGCACTTTCCTGAGCAAGCTGAAACCAGCTGGCAGATGGTCGTGCTCTCTGCCCGTTCCTTCTCGGCTCTGGTAGTAGCGGGCACATTGCAGCCTGGCGAAGGCCAAAACCCTCGAGAGTTGACCCGCTGCATTAGGGCAGCTGAGATGCTGAAAAGCAGCAAAGCTGAGCAGCCTGCCTGAGCACCAGTACTGTGCAATTGAGTGAAGGCGAAAAACGAAGCAGCAGAGCTGCGGGCTTCTGTGCGCACTGAAGGCAATTGCAAGAATCCAGCAGCTGCTCCTTGCCAAGCACAGGCAGCTGCCTATGTTCTTCTTTCTTGACAAACTCACCGCTGCCCTTCTTTTCAGCACCTGCCATCGTGTTCTCTGCATCTGGCAGCCTCAGAGCACGAGCAAGATTTTCCATGGAAGGATGCATCAGGACTAGGTAAAAACCCAGGCAAGTTGTCCTGGAACACCTTCCGTTCGCATGCCAAGAGGGAATTCCACAGGCAGGAGAGCGGCATCCACCGTCCTGCAGTAGTCGGCAAGCTTCGCACACAAGCCCGCTTCTTTGCAGCTTCTTTCTTCGCCTCTTGCAAGCTACTGCGATCTCGGTCTCCCAGAGGCGAAGAAGCGGCTTCTTCGCGCACGGATGACCGGAGCAGCAGCGGTGCGCTCCGGAGCGCCGCTTCTGCCGAAAGACGCCGGGAAGCGGCGCTTCCCTTCGGCCAGCTCCGGAGCGCCGTGTTCGGCGTCTCTAGTCGCCCACATCTTAGCGAAAAGCTTTTCCACGCCATTTCTCAAGGAGAAAGTCTACCGGCACTGCTCACTACTCCCGAGCTTGCCAAGAAATTGGTTTTTCTGCACATTCCAAGGACACTGCACTTTGCTGGGCAAGCTGCAAACGGCTGGCAGATGGTCGTGCTCTCTGTCCGTTCCTGCCCGGCTCTTGGTAGTAGCGGGCACATTGAAACCTGGCGAAGGACAAAAGCCTCGAGAGCTCTCCCGCTGCATTAAGGCAGCTGGGATGCTGAAAAGCAGCAAAGCTGAGTAGCCTGCCTCAGCACCAGTACTGTGCAATTGAGTGAAGGCGAAAAACGAAGCAGCAGAGCTGCGGGCTTCTGTGCGCACTGAAGGCAATTGCAAGAATCCAGCAGCTGCTCCTTGCCAAGCACAGGCAGCTGCCTATGTTCTTCTTTCTTGACAAACTCACCGCTGCCCTTCTGTTCAGCAGCTGCCATCGTGTTCTCTGCATCTGGGAGCTTCAGAGCACGAGCAAGATTTTCCAAGGAGGGATGCATAAGGACTAGGTAAAAACCCAGGCAAGTTGTCCTGGAACACCTTCCATTGGCATGCCAAGAGCGAATTCCACAGGCAGGAGAGTGGCATCCACCGTCCTGCAGCAGTCGGCAAGCTTCGCACACAAGCCCGCTTCTTTGCGGCTTCGTTCTTCGCCTTTTGCAAGCTACCGCGATCTCTGGCTCCCAGAGGCGAAGAAGCGGCTTCTTCGCGTCCAGGAGACCGGAGCGGCAGCGGTGAGCTCCGGAGCGCCGCTTTTGCCGAAAGACGCCGGGAAGCGGCGCTTCCCTTCGGCCAGCTCCGGAGCGCCGTGTTCGGCGTCTCTAGTCGCCAACACCTTAGCCAAAATCTTTTCCACGCCATTTCTCAAGGAGAAAGTCTACCGGCACTGCTCACTACTCCCGAGCTTGCCAAGAAATTGGTTTTTCTGCACATTCCAAGGACACTGCACTTTCCTGAGCAAGCTGAAACCAGCTGGCAGATGGTCGTGCTCTCTGCCCGTTCCTTCTCGGCTCTGGGTAGTAGCGGGCACATTGCAGCCTGGCGAAGGCCAAAACCCTCGAGAGTTGACCCGCTGCATTAGGGCAGCTGAGATGCTGAAAAGCAGCAAAGCTGAGCAGCCTGCCTGAGCACCAGTACTGTGCAATTGAGTGAAGGCGAAAAACGAAGCAGCAGAGCTGCGGGCTTCTGTGCGCACTGAAGGCAATTGCAAGAATCCAGCAGCTGCTCCTTGCCAAGCACAGGCAGCTGCCTATGTTCTTCTTTCTTGACAAACTCACCGCTGCCCTTCTTTTCAGCACCTGCCATCGTGTTCTCTGCATCTGGCAGCCTCAGAGCACGAGCAAGATTTTCCATGGAAGGATGCATCAGGACTAGGTAAAAACCCAGGCAAGTTGTCCTGGAACACCTTCCGTTGGCATGCCAAGAGCGAATTCCACAGGCAGGAGAGTGGCATCCACCGTCCTGCAGCAGTCGGCAAGCTTCGCACACAAGCCCGCTTCTTTGCAGCTTCGTTCTTCGCCTTTTGCAAGCTACCGCGATCTCTGGCTCCCAGAGGCGAAGAAGCGGCTTCTTCGCGTCCAGGAGACCGGAGCGGCAGCGGTGAGCTCCGGAGCGCCGCTTTTGCCGAAAGACGCCGGGAAGCGGCGCTTCCCTTCGGCCAGCTCCGGAGCGCCGTGTTCGGCGTCTCTAGTCGCCAACACCTTAGCCAAAATCTTTTCCACGCCATTTCTCAAGGAGAAAGTCTACCGGCACTGCTCACTACTCCCGAGCTTGCCAAGAAATTGGTTTTTCTGCACATTCCAAGGACACTGCACTTTGCTGGGCAAGCTGAAACGGCTGGCAGATGGTCGTGCTCTCTGTCCGTTCCTTCTCGGCTCTTGGTAGTAGCGGGCACATTGAAACCTGGCGAAGGCCAAAACCTCGAGAGTTGACCCGCTGCATTAAGGCAGCTGAGATGCTGAAAAGCAGCAAAGCTGAGTAGCCTGCCTGAGCACCAGTACTGTGCAATTGAGTGAAGGCGAAAAACGAAGCAGCAGAGCTGCGGGCTTCTGTGCGCACTGAAGGCAATTGCAAGAATCCAGCAGCTGCTCCTTGCCAAGCACAGGCAGCTGCCTATGTTCTTCTTTCTTGACAAACTCACCGCTGCCCTTCTTTTCAGCACCTGCCATCGTGTTCTCTGCATCTGGCAGCCTCAGAGCACGAGCAAGATTTTCCATGGAAGGATGCATCAGGACTAGGTAAAAACCCAGGCAAGTTGTCCTGGAACACCTTCCGTTCGCATGCCAAGAGGGAATTCCACAGGCAGGAGAGCGGCATCCACCGTCCTGCAGTAGTCGGCAAGCTTCGCACACAAGCCCGCTTCTTTGCAGCTTCTTTCTTCGCCTCTTGCAAGCTACTGCGATCTCGGTCTCCCAGAGGCGAAGAAGCGGCTTCTTCGCGCACGGATGACCGGAGCAGCAGCGGTGCGCTCCGGAGCGCCGCTTCTGCCGAAAGACGCCGGGAAGCGGCGCTTCCCTTCGGCCAGCTCCGGAGCGCCGTGTTCGGCGTCTCTAGTCGCCCACATCTTAGCGAAAAGCTTTTCCACGCCATTTCTCAAGGAGAAAGTCTACCGGCACTGCTCACTACTCCCGAGCTTGCCAAGAAATTGGTTTTTCTGCACATTCCAAGGACACTGCACTTTGCTGGGCAAGCTGCAAACGGCTGGCAGATGGTCGTGCTCTCTGTCCGTTCCTGCCCGGCTCTTGGTAGTAGCGGGCACATTGAAACCTGGCGAAGGACAAAAGCCTCGAGAGCTCTCCCGCTGCATTAAGGCAGCTGGGATGCTGAAAAGCAGCAAAGCTGAGTAGCCTGCCTCAGCACCAGTACTGTGCAATTGAGTGAAGGCGAAAAACGAAGCAGCAGAGCTGCGGGCTTCTGTGCGCACTGAAGGCAATTGCAAGAATCCAGCAGCTGCTCCTTGCCAAGCACAGGCAGCTGCCTATGTTCTTCTTTCTTGACAAACTCACCGCTGCCCTTCTGTTCAGCAGCTGCCATCGTGTTCTCTGCATCTGGAGCTTCAGAGCACGAGCAAGATTTTCCAAGGAGGGATGCATAAGGACTAGGTAAAAACCCAGGCAAGTTGTCCTGGAACACCTTCCATTGGCATGCCAAGAGCGAATTCCACAGGCAGGAGAGTGGCATCCACCGTCCTGCAGCAGTCGGCAAGCTTCGCACACAAGCCCGCTTCTTTGCGGCTTCGTTCTTCGCCTTTTGCAAGCTACCGCGATCTCTGGCTCCCAGAGGCGAAGAAGCGGCTTCTTCGCGTCCAGGAGACCGGAGCGGCAGCGGTGAGCTCCGGAGCGCCGCTTTTGCCGAAAGACGCCGGGAAGCGGCGCTTCCCTTCGGCCAGCTCCGGAGCGCCGTGTTCGGCGTCTCTAGTCGCCAACACCTTAGCCAAAATCTTTTCCACGCCATTTCTCAAGGAGAAAGTCTACCGGCACTGCTCACTACTCCCGAGCTTGCCAAGAAATTGGTTTTTCTGCACATTCCAAGGACACTGCACTTTCCTGAGCAAGCTGAAACCAGCTGGCAGATGGTCGTGCTCTCTGCCCGTTCCTTCTCGGCTCTGGGTAGTAGCGGGCACATTGCAGCCTGGCGAAGGCCAAAACCCTCGAGAGTTGACCCGCTGCATTAGGGCAGCTGAGATGCTGAAAAGCAGCAAAGCTGAGCAGCCTGCCTGAGCACCAGTACTGTGCAATTGAGTGAAGGCGAAAAACGAAGCAGCAGAGCTGCGGGCTTCTGTGCGCACTGAAGGCAATTGCAAGAATCCAGCAGCTGCTCCTTGCCAAGCACAGGCAGCTGCCTATGTTCTTCTTTCTTGACAAACTCACCGCTGCCCTTCTTTTCAGCACCTGCCATCGTGTTCTCTGCATCTGGCAGCCTCAGAGCACGAGCAAGATTTTCCATGGAAGGGATGCATCAGGACTAGGTAAAAACCCAGGCAAGTTGTCCTGGAACACCTTCCGTTCGCATGCCAAGAGCGAATTCCACAGGCAGGAGAGCGGCATCCACCGTCCTGCAGTAGTCGGCAAGCTTCGCACACAAGCCCGCTTCTTTGCAGCTTCGTTCTTCGCCTCTTGCAAGCTACTGCGATCTCTGGCTCCCAGAGGCGAAGAAGCGGCTTCTTCGCGTCCAGGAGACCGGAGCAGCAGCGGTGCGCTCCGGAGCGCCGCTTTTGCCGAAAGACGCCGGGAAGCGGCGCTTCCCTTCGGCCAGCTCCGGAGCGCCGTGTTCGGCGTCTCTAGTCGCCAACACCTTAGCCAAAAGCTTTTCCACGCCATTTCTCAAGGAGAAAGTCTACCGGCACTGCTCACTACTCCCGAGCTTGCCAAGAAATTGGTTTTTCTGCACATTCCAAGGACACTGCACTTTGCTGGGCAAGCTGAAACGGCTGGCAGATGGTCGTGCTCTCTGTCCGTTCCTTCTCGGCTCTGGGTAGTAGCGGGCACATTGAAACCTGGCGAAGGACAAAACCCTCGAGAGTTGACCCGCTGCATTAGGCAGCTGAGATGCTGAAAAGCAGCAAAGCTGAGTAGCCTGCCTGAGCACCAGTACTGTGCAATTGAGTGAAGGCGAAAAACGAAGCAGCAGAGCTGCGGGCTTCTGTGCGCACTGAAGGCAATTGCAAGAATCCAGCAGCTGCTCCTTGCCAAGCACAGGCAGCTGCCTATGTTCTTCTTTCTTGACAAACTCACCGCTGCCCTTCTTTTCAGCACCTGCCATCGTGTTCTCTGCATCTGGCAGCCTCAGAGCACGAGCAAGATTTTCCATGGAGGGTGCATCAGGACTAGGTAAAAACCCAGGCAAGTTGTCCTGGAACACCTTCCGTTGGCATGCCAAGAGCGAATTCCACAGGCAGGAGAGTGGCATCCACCGTCCTGCAGCAGTCGGCAAGCTTCGCACACAAGCCCGCTTCTTTGCGGCTTCGTTCTTCGCCTTTTGCAAGCTACCGCGATCTCTGGCTCCCAGAGGCGAAGAAGCGGCTTCTTCGCGTCCAGGAGACCGGAGCGGCAGCGGTGAGCTCCGGGGCGCCGCTTTTGCCGAAAGACGCCGGGAAGCGGCGCTTCCCTTCGGCCAGCTCCGGAGCGCCGTGTTCGGCGTCTCTAGTCGCCAACACCTTAGCCAAAATCTTTTCCACGCCATTTCTCAAGGAGAAAGTCTACCGGCACTGCTCACTACTCCCGAGCTTGCCAAGAAATTGGTTTTTCTGCACATTCCAAGGACACTGCACTTTCCTGAGCAAGCTGAAACCAGCTGGCAGATGGTCGTGCTCTCTGCCCGTTCCTTCTCGGCTCTGGGTAGTAGCGGGCACATTGCAGCCTGGCGAAGGCCAAAACCCTCGAGAGTTGACCCGCTGCATTAGGGCAGCTGAGATGCTGAAAAGCAGCAAAGCTGAGCAGCCTGCCTGAGCACCAGTACTGTGCAATTGAGTGAAGGCGAAAAACGAAGCAGCAGAGCTGCGGGCTTCTGTGCGCACTGAAGGCAATTGCAAGAATCCAGCAGCTGCTCCTTGCCAAGCACAGGCAGCTGCCTATGTTCTTCTTTCTTGACAAACTCACCGCTGCCCTTCTTTTCAGCACCTGCCATCGTGTTCTCTGCATCTGGCAGCCTCAGAGCACGAGCAAGATTTTCCATGGAAGGATGCATCAGGACTAGGTAAAAACCCAGGCAAGTTGTCCTGGAACACCTTCCGTTCGCATGCCAAGAGGGAATTCCACAGGCAGGAGAGCGGCATCCACCGTCCTGCAGTAGTCGGCAAGCTTCGCACACAAGCCCGCTTCTTTGCAGCTTCTTTCTTCGCCTCTTGCAAGCTACTGCGATCTCGGTCTCCCAGAGGCGAAGAAGCGGCTTCTTCGCGCACGGATGACCGGAGCAGCAGCGGTGCGCTCCGGAGCGCCGCTTCTGCCGAAAGACGCCGGGAAGCGGCGCTTCCCTTCGGCCAGCTCCGGAGCGCCGTGTTCGGCGTCTCTAGTCGCCCACATCTTAGCGAAAAGCTTTTCCACGCCATTTCTCAAGGAGAAAGTCTACCGGCACTGCTCACTACTCCCGAGCTTGCCAAGAAATTGGTTTTTCTGCACATTCCAAGGACACTGCACTTTGCTGGGCAAGCTGCAAACGGCTGGCAGATGGTCGTGCTCTCTGTCCGTTCCTGCCCGGCTCTTGGTAGTAGCGGGCACATTGAAACCTGGCGAAGGACAAAAGCCTCGAGAGCTCTCCCGCTGCATTAAGGCAGCTGGGATGCTGAAAAGCAGCAAAGCTGAGTAGCCTGCCTCAGCACCAGTACTGTGCAATTGAGTGAAGGCGAAAAACGAAGCAGCAGAGCTGCGGGCTTCTGTGCGCACTGAAGGCAATTGCAAGAATCCAGCAGCTGCTCCTTGCCAAGCACAGGCAGCTGCCTATGTTCTTCTTTCTTGACAAACTCACCGCTGCCCTTCTGTTCAGCAGCTGCCATCGTGTTCTCTGCATCTGGGAGCTTCAGAGCACGAGCAAGATTTTCCAAGGAGGGATGCATAAGGACTAGGTAAAAACCCAGGCAAGTTGTCCTGGAACACCTTCCATTGGCATGCCAAGAGCGAATTCCACAGGCAGGAGAGTGGCATCCACCGTCCTGCAGCAGTCGGCAAGCTTCGCACACAAGCCCGCTTCTTTGCGGCTTCGTTCTTCGCCTTTTGCAAGCTACCGCGATCTCTGGCTCCCAGAGGCGAAGAAGCGGCTTCTTCGCGTCCAGGAGACCGGAGCGGCAGCGGTGAGCTCCGGAGCGCCGCTTTTGCCGAAAGACGCCGGGAAGCGGCGCTTCCCTTCGGCCAGCTCCGGAGCGCCGTGTTCGGCGTCTCTAGTCGCCAACACCTTAGCCAAAATCTTTTCCACGCCATTTCTCAAGGAGAAAGTCTACCGGCACTGCTCACTACTCCCGAGCTTGCCAAGAAATTGGTTTTTCTGCACATTCCAAGGACACTGCACTTTCCTGAGCAAGCTGAAACCAGCTGGCAGATGGTCGTGCTCTCTGCCCGTTCCTTCTCGGCTCTGGGTAGTAGCGGGCACATTGCAGCCTGGCGAAGGCCAAAACCCTCGAGAGTTGACCCGCTGCATTAGGGCAGCTGAGATGCTGAAAAGCAGCAAAGCTGAGCAGCCTGCCTGAGCACCAGTACTGTGCAATTGAGTGAAGGCGAAAAACGAAGCAGCAGAGCTGCGGGCTTCTGTGCGCACTGAAGGCAATTGCAAGAATCCAGCAGCTGCTCCTTGCCAAGCACAGGCAGCTGCCTATGTTCTTCTTTCTTGACAAACTCACCGCTGCCCTTCTTTTCAGCACCTGCCATCGTGTTCTCTGCATCTGGCAGCCTCAGAGCACGAGCAAGATTTTCCATGGAAGGATGCATCAGGACTAGGTAAAAACCCAGGCAAGTTGTCCTGGAACACCTTCCGTTGGCATGCCAAGAGCGAATTCCACAGGCAGGAGAGTGGCATCCACCGTCCTGCAGCAGTCGGCAAGCTTCGCACACAAGCCCGCTTCTTTGCAGCTTCGTTCTTCGCCTTTTGCAAGCTACCGCGATCTCTGGCTCCCAGAGGCGAAGAAGCGGCTTCTTCGCGTCCAGGAGACCGGAGCGGCAGCGGTGAGCTCCGGAGCGCCGCTTTTGCCGAAAGACGCCGGGAAGCGGCGCTTCCCTTCGGCCAGCTCCGGAGCGCCGTGTTCGGCGTCTCTAGTCGCCAACACCTTAGCCAAAATCTTTTCCACGCCATTTCTCAAGGAGAAAGTCTACCGGCACTGCTCACTACTCCCGAGCTTGCCAAGAAATTGGTTTTTCTGCACATTCCAAGGACACTGCACTTTGCTGGGCAAGCTGCAAACGGCTGGCAGATGGTCGTGCTCTCTGTCCGTTCCTTCCCGGCTCTTGGTAGTAGCGGGCACATTGAAACCTGGCGAAGGCCAAAACCCTCGAGAGTCTGACCCGCTGCATTAAGGCAGCTGGATGCTGAAAAGCAGCAAAGCTGAGTAGCCTGCCTGAGCACCAGTACTGTGCAATTGAGTGAAGGCGAAAAACGAAGCAGCAGAGCTGCGGGCTTCTGTGCGCACTGAAGGCAATTGCAAGAATCCAGCAGCTGCTCCTTGCCAAGCACAGGCAGCTGCCTATGTTCTTCTTTCTTGACAAACTCACCGCTGCCCTTCTTTTCAGCACCTGCCATCGTGTTCTCTGCATCTGGCAGCCTCAGAGCACGAGCAAGATTTTCCATGGAAGGATGCATCAGGACTAGGTAAAAACCCAGGCAAGTTGTCCTGGAACACCTTCCGTTCGCATGCCAAGAGGGAATTCCACAGGCAGGAGAGCGGCATCCACCGTCCTGCAGTAGTCGGCAAGCTTCGCACACAAGCCCGCTTCTTTGCAGCTTCTTTCTTCGCCTCTTGCAAGCTACTGCGATCTCGGTCTCCCAGAGGCGAAGAAGCGGCTTCTTCGCGCACGGATGACCGGAGCAGCAGCGGTGCGCTCCGGAGCGCCGCTTCTGCCGAAAGACGCCGGGAAGCGGCGCTTCCCTTCGGCCAGCTCCGGAGCGCCGTGTTCGGCGTCTCTAGTCGCCCACATCTTAGCGAAAAGCTTTTCCACGCCATTTCTCAAGGAGAAAGTCTACCGGCACTGCTCACTACTCCCGAGCTTGCCAAGAAATTGGTTTTTCTGCACATTCCAAGGACACTGCACTTTGCTGGGCAAGCTGCAAACGGCTGGCAGATGGTCGTGCTCTCTGTCCGTTCCTGCCCGGCTCTTGGTAGTAGCGGGCACATTGAAACCTGGCGAAGGACAAAAGCCTCGAGAGCTCTCCCGCTGCATTAAGGCAGCTGGGATGCTGAAAAGCAGCAAAGCTGAGTAGCCTGCCTCAGCACCAGTACTGTGCAATTGAGTGAAGGCGAAAAACGAAGCAGCAGAGCTGCGGGCTTCTGTGCGCACTGAAGGCAATTGCAAGAATCCAGCAGCTGCTCCTTGCCAAGCACAGGCAGCTGCCTATGTTCTTCTTTCTTGACAAACTCACCGCTGCCCTTCTGTTCAGCAGCTGCCATCGTGTTCTCTGCATCTGGGAGCTTCAGAGCACGAGCAAGATTTTCCAAGGAGGGATGCATAAGGACTAGGTAAAAACCCAGGCAAGTTGTCCTGGAACACCTTCCATTGGCATGCCAAGAGCGAATTCCACAGGCAGGAGAGTGGCATCCACCGTCCTGCAGCAGTCGGCAAGCTTCGCACACAAGCCCGCTTCTTTGCGGCTTCGTTCTTCGCCTTTTGCAAGCTACCGCGATCTCTGGCTCCCAGAGGCGAAGAAGCGGCTTCTTCGCGTCCAGGAGACCGGAGCGGCAGCGGTGAGCTCCGGAGCGCCGCTTTTGCCGAAAGACGCCGGGAAGCGGCGCTTCCCTTCGGCCAGCTCCGGAGCGCCGTGTTCGGCGTCTCTAGTCGCCAACACCTTAGCCAAAATCTTTTCCACGCCATTTCTCAAGGAGAAAGTCTACCGGCACTGCTCACTACTCCCGAGCTTGCCAAGAAATTGGTTTTTCTGCACATTCCAAGGACACTGCACTTTCCTGAGCAAGCTGAAACCAGCTGGCAGATGGTCGTGCTCTCTGCCCGTTCCTTCTCGGCTCTGGGTAGTAGCGGGCACATTGCAGCCTGGCGAAGGCCAAAACCCTCGAGAGTTGACCCGCTGCATTAGGGCAGCTGAGATGCTGAAAAGCAGCAAAGCTGAGCAGCCTGCCTGAGCACCAGTACTGTGCAATTGAGTGAAGGCGAAAAACGAAGCAGCAGAGCTGCGGGCTTCTGTGCGCACTGAAGGCAATTGCAAGAATCCAGCAGCTGCTCCTTGCCAAGCACAGGCAGCTGCCTATGTTCTTCTTTCTTGACAAACTCACCGCTGCCCTTCTTTTCAGCACCTGCCATCGTGTTCTCTGCATCTGGCAGCCTCAGAGCACGAGCAAGATTTTCCATGGAAGGATGCATCAGGACTAGGTAAAAACCCAGGCAAGTTGTCCTGGAACACCTTCCGTTGGCATGCCAAGAGCGAATTCCACAGGCAGGAGAGTGGCATCCACCGTCCTGCAGCAGTCGGCAAGCTTCGCACACAAGCCCGCTTCTTTGCGGCTTCGTTCTTCGCCTTTTGCAAGCTACCGCGATCTCTGGCTCCCAGAGGCGAAGAAGCGGCTTCTTCGCGTCCAGGAGACCGGAGCGGCAGCGGTGAGCTCCGGGGCGCCGCTTTTGCCGAAAGACGCCGGGAAGCGGCGCTTCCCTTCGGCCAGCTCCGGAGCGCCGTGTTCGGCGTCTCTAGTCGCCACACCTTAGCCAAAATCTTTTCCACGCCATTTCTCAAGGAGAAAGTCTACCGGCACTGCTCACTACTCCCGAGCTTGCCAAGAAATTGGTTTTTCTGCACATTCCAAGGACACTGCACTTTCCTGAGCAAGCTGAAACCAGCTGGCAGATGGTCGTGCTCTCTGCCCGTTCCTTCTCGGCTCTGGGTAGTAGCGGGCACATTGCAGCCTGGCGAAGGCCAAAACCCTCGAGAGTTGACCCGCTGCATTAGGGCAGCTGAGATGCTGAAAAGCAGCAAAGCTGAGCAGCCTGCCTGAGCACCAGTACTGTGCAATTGAGTGAAGGCGAAAAACGAAGCAGCAGAGCTGCGGGCTTCTGTGCGCACTGAAGGCAATTGCAAGAATCCAGCAGCTGCTCCTTGCCAAGCACAGGCAGCTGCCTATGTTCTTCTTTCTTGACAAACTCACCGCTGCCCTTCTTTTCAGCACCTGCCATCGTGTTCTCTGCATCTGGCAGCCTCAGAGCACGAGCAAGATTTTCCATGGAAGGGTGCATCAGGACTAGGTAAAAACCCAGGCAAGTTGTCCTGGAACACCTTCCGTTCGCATGCCAAGAGGGAATTCCACAGGCAGGAGAGCGGCATCCACCGTCCTGCAGTAGTCGGCAAGCTTCGCACACAAGCCCGCTTCTTTGCAGCTTCTTTCTTCGCCTCTTGCAAGCTACTGCGATCTCGGTCTCCCAGAGGCGAAGAAGCGGCTTCTTCGCGCACGGATGACCGGAGCAGCAGCGGTGCGCTCCGGAGCGCCGCTTCTGCCGAAAGACGCCGGGAAGCGGCGCTTCCCTTCGGCCAGCTCCGGAGCGCCGTGTTCGGCGTCTCTAGTCGCCCACATCTTAGCGAAAAGCTTTTCCACGCCATTTCTCAAGGAGAAAGTCTACCGGCACTGCTCACTACTCCCGAGCTTGCCAAGAAATTGGTTTTTCTGCACATTCCAAGGACACTGCACTTTGCTGGGCAAGCTGCAAACGGCTGGCAGATGGTCGTGCTCTCTGTCCGTTCCTGCCCGGCTCTTGGTAGTAGCGGGCACATTGAAACCTGGCGAAGGACAAAAGCCTCGAGAGCTCTCCCGCTGCATTAAGGCAGCTGGGATGCTGAAAAGCAGCAAAGCTGAGTAGCCTGCCTCAGCACCAGTACTGTGCAATTGAGTGAAGGCGAAAAACGAAGCAGCAGAGCTGCGGGCTTCTGTGCGCACTGAAGGCAATTGCAAGAATCCAGCAGCTGCTCCTTGCCAAGCACAGGCAGCTGCCTATGTTCTTCTTTCTTGACAAACTCACCGCTGCCCTTCTGTTCAGCAGCTGCCATCGTGTTCTCTGCATCTGGAGCTTCAGAGCACGAGCAAGATTTTCCAAGGAGGGATGCATAAGGACTAGGTAAAAACCCAGGCAAGTTGTCCTGGAACACCTTCCATTGGCATGCCAAGAGCGAATTCCACAGGCAGGAGAGTGGCATCCACCGTCCTGCAGCAGTCGGCAAGCTTCGCACACAAGCCCGCTTCTTTGCGGCTTCGTTCTTCGCCTTTTGCAAGCTACCGCGATCTCTGGCTCCCAGAGGCGAAGAAGCGGCTTCTTCGCGTCCAGGAGACCGGAGCGGCAGCGGTGAGCTCCGGAGCGCCGCTTTTGCCGAAAGACGCCGGGAAGCGGCGCTTCCCTTCGGCCAGCTCCGGAGCGCCGTGTTCGGCGTCTCTAGTCGCCAACACCTTAGCCAAAATCTTTTCCACGCCATTTCTCAAGGAGAAAGTCTACCGGCACTGCTCACTACTCCCGAGCTTGCCAAGAAATTGGTTTTTCTGCACATTCCAAGGACACTGCACTTTCTGGCAAGCTGCAAACGGCTGGCAGATGGTCGTGCTCTCTGCCCGTTCCTTCCCGGCTCTGGTAGTAGCGGGCACATTGCAGCCTGGCGAAGGCCAAAACCCTCGAGAGTTCCCGCTGCATTAGGGCAGCTGAGATGCTGAAAAGCAGCAAAGCTGAGTAGCCTGCCTGAGCACCAGTACTGTGCAATTGAGTGAAGGCGAAAAACGAAGCAGCAGAGCTGCGGGCTTCTGTGCGCACTGAAGGCAATTGCAAGAATCCAGCAGCTGCTCCTTGCCAAGCACAGGCAGCTGCCTATGTTCTTCTTTCTTGACAAACTCACCGCTGCCCTTCTTTTCAGCACTGCCATCGTGTTCTCTGCATCTGGCAGCCTCAGAGCACGAGCAAGATTTTCCATGGAGGGATGCATCAGGACTAGGTAAAAACCCAGGCAAGTTGTCCTGGAACACCTTCCGTTGGCATGCCAAGAGCGAATTCCACAGGCAGGAGAGTGGCATCCACCGTCCTGCAGCAGTCGGCAAGCTTCGCACACAAGCCCGCTTCTTTGCAGCTTCGTTCTTCGCCTTTTGCAAGCTACCGCGATCTCTGGCTCCCAGAGGCGAAGAAGCGGCTTCTTCGCGTCCAGGAGACCGGAGCGGCAGCGGTGAGCTCCGGAGCGCCGCTTTTGCCGAAAGACGCCGGGAAGCGGCGCTTCCCTTCGGCCAGCTCCGGAGCGCCGTGTTCGGCGTCTCTAGTCGCCAACACCTTAGCCAAAATCTTTTCCACGCCATTTCTCAAGGAGAAAGTCTACCGGCACTGCTCACTACTCCCGAGCTTGCCAAGAAATTGGTTTTTCTGCACATTCCAAGGACACTGCACTTTGCTGGGCAAGCTGCAAACGGCTGGCAGATGGTCGTGCTCTCTGCCCGTTCCTTCTCGGCTCTGGGTAGTAGCGGGCACATTGCAGCCTGGCGAAGGCCAAAACCCTCGAGAGTTGACCCGCTGCATTAGGGCAGCTGAGATGCTGAAAAGCAGCAAAGCTGAGCAGCCTGCCTGAGCACCAGTACTGTGCAATTGAGTGAAGGCGAAAAACGAAGCAGCAGAGCTGCGGGCTTCTGTGCGCACTGAAGGCAATTGCAAGAATCCAGCAGCTGCTCCTTGCCAAGCACAGGCAGCTGCCTATGTTCTTCTTTCTTGACAAACTCACCGCTGCCCTTCTTTTCAGCACCTGCCATCGTGTTCTCTGCATCTGGCAGCCTCAGAGCACGAGCAAGATTTTCCATGGAAGGGATGCATCAGGACTAGGTAAAAACCCAGGCAAGTTGTCCTGGAACACCTTCCGTTGGCATGCCAAGAGCGAATTCCACAGGCAGGAGAGTGGCATCCACCGTCCTGCAGCAGTCGGCAAGCTTCGCACACAAGCCCGCTTCTTTGCGGCTTCGTTCTTCGCCTTTTGCAAGCTACCGCGATCTCTGGCTCCCAGAGGCGAAGAAGCGGCTTCTTCGCGTCCAGGAGACCGGAGCGGCAGCGGTGAGCTCCGGGCGCCGCTTTTGCCGAAAGACGCCGGGAAGCGGCGCTTCCCTTCGGCCAGCTCCGGAGCGCCGTGTTCGGCGTCTCTAGTCGCCAACACCTTAGCCAAAAGCTTTTCCACGCCATTTCTCAAGGAGAAAGTCTACCGGCACTGCTCACTACTCCCGAGCTTGCCAAGAAATTGGTTTTTCTGCACATTCCAAGGACACTGCACTTTCCTGAGCAAGCTGAAACCAGCTGGCAGATGGTCGTGCTCTCTGCCCGTTCCTTCTCGGCTCTGGGTAGTAGCGGGCACATTGCAGCCTGGCGAAGGCCAAAACCCTCGAGAGTTGACCCGCTGCATTAGGGCAGCTGAGATGCTGAAAAGCAGCAAAGCTGAGCAGCCTGCCTGAGCACCAGTACTGTGCAATTGAGTGAAGGCGAAAAACGAAGCAGCAGAGCTGCGGGCTTCTGTGCGCACTGAAGGCAATTGCAAGAATCCAGCAGCTGCTCCTTGCCAAGCACAGGCAGCTGCCTATGTTCTTCTTTCTTGACAAACTCACCGCTGCCCTTCTTTTCAGCACCTGCCATCGTGTTCTCTGCATCTGGCAGCCTCAGAGCACGAGCAAGATTTTCCATGGAAGGATGCATCAGGACTAGGTAAAAACCCAGGCAAGTTGTCCTGGAACACCTTCCGTTCGCATGCCAAGAGGGAATTCCACAGGCAGGAGAGCGGCATCCACCGTCCTGCAGTAGTCGGCAAGCTTCGCACACAAGCCCGCTTCTTTGCAGCTTCTTTCTTCGCCTCTTGCAAGCTACTGCGATCTCGGTCTCCCAGAGGCGAAGAAGCGGCTTCTTCGCGCACGGATGACCGGAGCAGCAGCGGTGCGCTCCGGAGCGCCGCTTCTGCCGAAAGACGCCGGGAAGCGGCGCTTCCCTTCGGCCAGCTCCGGAGCGCCGTGTTCGGCGTCTCTAGTCGCCCACATCTTAGCGAAAAGCTTTTCCACGCCATTTCTCAAGGAGAAAGTCTACCGGCACTGCTCACTACTCCCGAGCTTGCCAAGAAATTGGTTTTTCTGCACATTCCAAGGACACTGCACTTTGCTGGGCAAGCTGCAAACGGCTGGCAGATGGTCGTGCTCTCTGTCCGTTCCTGCCCGGCTCTTGGTAGTAGCGGGCACATTGAAACCTGGCGAAGGACAAAAGCCTCGAGAGCTCTCCCGCTGCATTAAGGCAGCTGGGATGCTGAAAAGCAGCAAAGCTGAGTAGCCTGCCTCAGCACCAGTACTGTGCAATTGAGTGAAGGCGAAAAACGAAGCAGCAGAGCTGCGGGCTTCTGTGCGCACTGAAGGCAATTGCAAGAATCCAGCAGCTGCTCCTTGCCAAGCACAGGCAGCTGCCTATGTTCTTCTTTCTTGACAAACTCACCGCTGCCCTTCTGTTCAGCAGCTGCCATCGTGTTCTCTGCATCTGGGAGCTTCAGAGCACGAGCAAGATTTTCCAAGGAGGGATGCATAAGGACTAGGTAAAAACCCAGGCAAGTTGTCCTGGAACACCTTCCATTGGCATGCCAAGAGCGAATTCCACAGGCAGGAGAGTGGCATCCACCGTCCTGCAGCAGTCGGCAAGCTTCGCACACAAGCCCGCTTCTTTGCGGCTTCGTTCTTCGCCTTTTGCAAGCTACCGCGATCTCTGGCTCCCAGAGGCGAAGAAGCGGCTTCTTCGCGTCCAGGAGACCGGAGCGGCAGCGGTGAGCTCCGGAGCGCCGCTTTTGCCGAAAGACGCCGGGAAGCGGCGCTTCCCTTCGGCCAGCTCCGGAGCGCCGTGTTCGGCGTCTCTAGTCGCCAACACCTTAGCCAAAATCTTTTCCACGCCATTTCTCAAGGAGAAAGTCTACCGGCACTGCTCACTACTCCCGAGCTTGCCAAGAAATTGGTTTTTCTGCACATTCCAAGGACACTGCACTTTCCTGAGCAAGCTGAAACCAGCTGGCAGATGGTCGTGCTCTCTGCCCGTTCCTTCTCGGCTCTGGGTAGTAGCGGGCACATTGCAGCCTGGCGAAGGCCAAAACCCTCGAGAGTTGACCCGCTGCATTAGGGCAGCTGAGATGCTGAAAAGCAGCAAAGCTGAGCAGCCTGCCTGAGCACCAGTACTGTGCAATTGAGTGAAGGCGAAAAACGAAGCAGCAGAGCTGCGGGCTTCTGTGCGCACTGAAGGCAATTGCAAGAATCCAGCAGCTGCTCCTTGCCAAGCACAGGCAGCTGCCTATGTTCTTCTTTCTTGACAAACTCACCGCTGCCCTTCTTTTCAGCACCTGCCATCGTGTTCTCTGCATCTGGCAGCCTCAGAGCACGAGCAAGATTTTCCATGGAAGGATGCATCAGGACTAGGTAAAAACCCAGGCAAGTTGTCCTGGAACACCTTCCGTTGGCATGCCAAGAGCGAATTCCACAGGCAGGAGAGTGGCATCCACCGTCCTGCAGCAGTCGGCAAGCTTCGCACACAAGCCCGCTTCTTTGCAGCTTCGTTCTTCGCCTTTTGCAAGCTACCGCGATCTCTGGCTCCCAGAGGCGAAGAAGCGGCTTCTTCGCGTCCAGGAGACCGGAGCGGCAGCGGTGAGCTCCGGAGCGCCGCTTTTGCCGAAAGACGCCGGGAAGCGGCGCTTCCCTTCGGCCAGCTCCGGAGCGCCGTGTTCGGCGTCTCTAGTCGCCAACACCTTAGCCAAAAGCTTTTCCACGCCATTTCTCAAGGAGAAAGTCTACCGGCACTGCTCACTACTCCCGAGCTTGCCAAGAAATTGGTTTTTCTGCACATTCCAAGGACACTGCACTTTCCTGAGCAAGCTGAAACCAGCTGGCAGATGGTCGTGCTCTCTGCCCGTTCCTTCTCGGCTCTGGGTAGTAGCGGGCACATTGCAGCCTGGCGAAGGCCAAAACCCTCGAGAGTTGACCCGCTGCATTAGGGCAGCTGAGATGCTGAAAAGCAGCAAAGCTGAGCAGCCTGCCTGAGCACCAGTACTGTGCAATTGAGTGAAGGCGAAAAACGAAGCAGCAGAGCTGCGGGCTTCTGTGCGCACTGAAGGCAATTGCAAGAATCCAGCAGCTGCTCCTTGCCAAGCACAGGCAGCTGCCTATGTTCTTCTTTCTTGACAAACTCACCGCTGCCCTTCTTTTCAGCACCTGCCATCGTGTTCTCTGCATCTGGCAGCCTCAGAGCACGAGCAAGATTTTCCATGGAAGGATGCATCAGGACTAGGTAAAAACCCAGGCAAGTTGTCCTGGAACACCTTCCGTTCGCATGCCAAGAGGGAATTCCACAGGCAGGAGAGCGGCATCCACCGTCCTGCAGTAGTCGGCAAGCTTCGCACACAAGCCCGCTTCTTTGCAGCTTCTTTCTTCGCCTCTTGCAAGCTACTGCGATCTCGGTCTCCCAGAGGCGAAGAAGCGGCTTCTTCGCGCACGGATGACCGGAGCAGCAGCGGTGCGCTCCGGAGCGCCGCTTCTGCCGAAAGACGCCGGGAAGCGGCGCTTCCCTTCGGCCAGCTCCGGAGCGCCGTGTTCGGCGTCTCTAGTCGCCCACATCTTAGCGAAAAGCTTTTCCACGCCATTTCTCAAGGAGAAAGTCTACCGGCACTGCTCACTACTCCCGAGCTTGCCAAGAAATTGGTTTTTCTGCACATTCCAAGGACACTGCACTTTGCTGGGCAAGCTGCAAACGGCTGGCAGATGGTCGTGCTCTCTGTCCGTTCCTGCCCGGCTCTTGGTAGTAGCGGGCACATTGAAACCTGGCGAAGGACAAAAGCCTCGAGAGCTCTCCCGCTGCATTAAGGCAGCTGGGATGCTGAAAAGCAGCAAAGCTGAGTAGCCTGCCTCAGCACCAGTACTGTGCAATTGAGTGAAGGCGAAAAACGAAGCAGCAGAGCTGCGGGCTTCTGTGCGCACTGAAGGCAATTGCAAGAATCCAGCAGCTGCTCCTTGCCAAGCACAGGCAGCTGCCTATGTTCTTCTTTCTTGACAAACTCACCGCTGCCCTTCTGTTCAGCAGCTGCCATCGTGTTCTCTGCATCTGGGAGCTTCAGAGCACGAGCAAGATTTTCCAAGGAGGGATGCATAAGGACTAGGTAAAAACCCAGGCAAGTTGTCCTGGAACACCTTCCATTGGCATGCCAAGAGCGAATTCCACAGGCAGGAGAGTGGCATCCACCGTCCTGCAGCAGTCGGCAAGCTTCGCACACAAGCCCGCTTCTTTGCGGCTTCGTTCTTCGCCTTTTGCAAGCTACCGCGATCTCTGGCTCCCAGAGGCGAAGAAGCGGCTTCTTCGCGTCCAGGAGACCGGAGCGGCAGCGGTGAGCTCCGGAGCGCCGCTTTTGCCGAAAGACGCCGGGAAGCGGCGCTTCCCTTCGGCCAGCTCCGGAGCGCCGTGTTCGGCGTCTCTAGTCGCCAACACCTTAGCCAAAATCTTTTCCACGCCATTTCTCAAGGAGAAAGTCTACCGGCACTGCTCACTACTCCCGAGCTTGCCAAGAAATTGGTTTTTCTGCACATTCCAAGGACACTGCACTTTCCTGAGCAAGCTGAAACCAGCTGGCAGATGGTCGTGCTCTCTGCCCGTTCCTTCTCGGCTCTGGGTAGTAGCGGGCACATTGCAGCCTGGCGAAGGCCAAAACCCTCGAGAGTTGACCCGCTGCATTAGGGCAGCTGAGATGCTGAAAAGCAGCAAAGCTGAGCAGCCTGCCTGAGCACCAGTACTGTGCAATTGAGTGAAGGCGAAAAACGAAGCAGCAGAGCTGCGGGCTTCTGTGCGCACTGAAGGCAATTGCAAGAATCCAGCAGCTGCTCCTTGCCAAGCACAGGCAGCTGCCTATGTTCTTCTTTCTTGACAAACTCACCGCTGCCCTTCTTTTCAGCAGCTGCCATCGTGTTCTCTGCATCTGGCAGCCTCAGAGCACTAGCAAGATTTTCCATGGAAGGATGCATCAGGACTAGGTAAAAACCCAGGCAAGTTGTCCTGGAACACCTTCCGTTGGCATGCCAAGAGCGAATTCCACAGGCAGGAGAGCGGCATCCACCGTCCTGCAGTAGTCGGCAAGCTTCGCACACAAGCCCGCTTCTTTGCAGCTTCTTTCTTCGCCTCTTGCAAGCTACTGCGATCTCTGGCTCCCAGAGGCGAAGAAGCGGCTTCTTCGCGTCCAGGATGACCGGAGCAGCAGCGGTGCGCTCCGGAGCGCCGCTTCTGCCGAAAGACGCCGGGAAGCGGCGCTTCCCTTCGGCCAGCTCCGGAGCGCCGTGTTCGGCGTCTCTAGTCGCCAACACCTTAGCGAAAAGCTTTTCCACGCCATTTCTCAAGGAGAAAGTCTACCGGCACTGCTCACTACTCCCGAGCTTGCCAAGAAATTGGTTTTTCTGCACATTCCAAGGACACTGCACTTTGCTGGGCAAGCTGCAAACGGCTGGCAGATGGTCGTGCTCTCTGTCCGTTCCTGCCCGGCTCTTGGTAGTAGCGGGCACATTGAAACCTGGCGAAGGACAAAAGCCTCGAGAGCTCTCCCGCTGCATTAAGGCAGCTGGGATGCTGAAAAGCAGCAAAGCTGAGTAGCCTGCCTCAGCACCAGTACTGTGCAATTGAGTGAAGGCGAAAAACGAAGCAGCAGAGCTGCGGGCTTCTGTGCGCACTGAAGGCAATTGCAAGAATCCAGCAGCTGCTCCTTGCCAAGCACAGGCAGCTGCCTATGTTCTTCTTTCTTGACAAACTCACCGCTGCCCTTCTGTTCAGCAGCTGCCATCGTGTTCTCTGCATCTGGGAGCTTCAGAGCACGAGCAAGATTTTCCAAGGAGGGATGCATAAGGACTAGGTAAAAACCCAGGCAAGTTGTCCTGGAACACCTTCCATTGGCATGCCAAGAGCGAATTCCACAGGCAGGAGAGTGGCATCCACCGTCCTGCAGCAGTCGGCAAGCTTCGCACACAAGCCCGCTTCTTTGCGGCTTCGTTCTTCGCCTTTGCAAGCTACCGCGATCTCTGGCTCCCAGAGGCGAAGAAGCGGCTTCTTCGCGTCCAGGAGACCGGAGCGGCAGCGGTGAGCTCCGGAGCGCCGCTTTTGCCGAAAGACGCCGGGAAGCGGCGCTTCCCTTCGGCCAGCTCCGGAGCGCCGTGTTCGGCGTCTCTAGTCGCCAACACCTTAGCCAAAATCTTTTCCACGCCATTTCTCAAGGAGAAAGTCTACCGGCACTGCTCACTACTCCCGAGCTTGCCAAGAAATTGGTTTTTCTGCACATTCCAAGGACACTGCACTTTCCTGAGCAAGCTGAAACCAGCTGGCAGATGGTCGTGCTCTCTGCCCGTTCCTTCTCGGCTCTGGGTAGTAGCGGGCACATTGCAGCCTGGCGAAGGCCAAAACCCTCGAGAGTTGACCCGCTGCATTAGGGCAGCTGAGATGCTGAAAAGCAGCAAAGCTGAGCAGCCTGCCTGAGCACCAGTACTGTGCAATTGAGTGAAGGCGAAAAACGAAGCAGCAGAGCTGCGGGCTTCTGTGCGCACTGAAGGCAATTGCAAGAATCCAGCAGCTGCTCCTTGCCAAGCACAGGCAGCTGCCTATGTTCTTCTTTCTTGACAAACTCACCGCTGCCCTTCTTTTCAGCACCTGCCATCGTGTTCTCTGCATCTGGCAGCCTCAGAGCACGAGCAAGATTTTCCATGGAAGGGTGCATCAGGACTAGGTAAAAACCCAGGCAAGTTGTCCTGGAACACCTTCCGTTGGCATGCCAAGAGCGAATTCCACAGGCAGGAGAGTGGCATCCACCGTCCTGCAGCAGTCGGCAAGCTTCGCACACAAGCCCGCTTCTTTGCGGCTTCGTTCTTCGCCTTTTGCAAGCTACCGCGATCTCTGGCTCCCAGAGGCGAAGAAGCGGCTTCTTCGCGTCCAGGAGACCGGAGCGGCAGCGGTGAGCTCCGGAGCGCCGCTTTTGCCGAAAGACGCCGGGAAGCGGCGCTTCCCTTCGGCCAGCTCCGGAGCGCCGTGTTCGGCGTCTCTAGTCGCCAACACCTTAGCCAAAATCTTTTCCACGCCATTTCTCAAGGAGAAAGTCTACCGGCACTGCTCACTACTCCCGAGCTTGCCAAGAAATTGGTTTTTCTGCACATTCCAAGGACACTGCACTTTCCTGAGCAAGCTGAAACCAGCTGGCAGATGGTCGTGCTCTCTGCCCGTTCCTTCTCGGCTCTGGGTAGTAGCGGGCACATTGCAGCCTGGCGAAGGCCAAAACCCTCGAGAGTTGACCCGCTGCATTAGGGCAGCTGAGATGCTGAAAAGCAGCAAAGCTGAGCAGCCTGCCTGAGCACCAGTACTGTGCAATTGAGTGAAGGCGAAAAACGAAGCAGCAGAGCTGCGGGCTTCTGTGCGCACTGAAGGCAATTGCAAGAATCCAGCAGCTGCTCCTTGCCAAGCACAGGCAGCTGCCTATGTTCTTCTTTCTTGACAAACTCACCGCTGCCCTTCTTTTCAGCACCTGCCATCGTGTTCTCTGCATCTGGCAGCCTCAGAGCACGAGCAAGATTTTCCATGGAAGGATGCATCAGGACTAGGTAAAAACCCAGGCAAGTTGTCCTGGAACACCTTCCGTTCGCATGCCAAGAGGGAATTCCACAGGCAGGAGAGCGGCATCCACCGTCCTGCAGTAGTCGGCAAGCTTCGCACACAAGCCCGCTTCTTTGCAGCTTCTTTCTTCGCCTCTTGCAAGCTACTGCGATCTCGGTCTCCCAGAGGCGAAGAAGCGGCTTCTTCGCGCACGGATGACCGGAGCAGCAGCGGTGCGCTCCGGAGCGCCGCTTCTGCCGAAAGACGCCGGGAAGCGGCGCTTCCCTTCGGCCAGCTCCGGAGCGCCGTGTTCGGCGTCTCTAGTCGCCCACATCTTAGCGAAAAGCTTTTCCACGCCATTTCTCAAGGAGAAAGTCTACCGGCACTGCTCACTACTCCCGAGCTTGCCAAGAAATTGGTTTTTCTGCACATTCCAAGGACACTGCACTTTGCTGGGCAAGCTGCAAACGGCTGGCAGATGGTCGTGCTCTCTGTCCGTTCCTGCCCGGCTCTTGGTAGTAGCGGGCACATTGAAACCTGGCGAAGGACAAAAGCCTCGAGAGCTCTCCCGCTGCATTAAGGCAGCTGGGATGCTGAAAAGCAGCAAAGCTGAGTAGCCTGCCTCAGCACCAGTACTGTGCAATTGAGTGAAGGCGAAAAACGAAGCAGCAGAGCTGCGGGCTTCTGTGCGCACTGAAGGCAATTGCAAGAATCCAGCAGCTGCTCCTTGCCAAGCACAGGCAGCTGCCTATGTTCTTCTTTCTTGACAAACTCACCGCTGCCCTTCTGTTCAGCAGCTGCCATCGTGTTCTCTGCATCTGGGAGCTTCAGAGCACGAGCAAGATTTTCCAAGGAGGGATGCATAAGGACTAGGTAAAAACCCAGGCAAGTTGTCCTGGAACACCTTCCATTGGCATGCCAAGAGCGAATTCCACAGGCAGGAGAGTGGCATCCACCGTCCTGCAGCAGTCGGCAAGCTTCGCACACAAGCCCGCTTCTTTGCGGCTTCGTTCTTCGCCTTTTGCAAGCTACCGCGATCTCTGGCTCCCAGAGGCGAAGAAGCGGCTTCTTCGCGTCCAGGAGACCGGAGCGGCAGCGGTGAGCTCCGGAGCGCCGCTTTTGCCGAAAGACGCCGGGAAGCGGCGCTTCCCTTCGGCCAGCTCCGGAGCGCCGTGTTCGGCGTCTCTAGTCGCCAACACCTTAGCCAAAATCTTTTCCACGCCATTTCTCAAGGAGAAAGTCTACCGGCACTGCTCACTACTCCCGAGCTTGCCAAGAAATTGGTTTTTCTGCACATTCCAAGGACACTGCACTTTCCTGAGCAAGCTGAAACCAGCTGGCAGATGGTCGTGCTCTCTGCCCGTTCCTTCTCGGCTCTGGGTAGTAGCGGGCACATTGCAGCCTGGCGAAGGCCAAAACCCTCGAGAGTTGACCCGCTGCATTAGGGCAGCTGAGATGCTGAAAAGCAGCAAAGCTGAGCAGCCTGCCTGAGCACCAGTACTGTGCAATTGAGTGAAGGCGAAAAACGAAGCAGCAGAGCTGCGGGCTTCTGTGCGCACTGAAGGCAATTGCAAGAATCCAGCAGCTGCTCCTTGCCAAGCACAGGCAGCTGCCTATGTTCTTCTTTCTTGACAAACTCACCGCTGCCCTTCTTTTCAGCACCTGCCATCGTGTTCTCTGCATCTGGCAGCCTCAGAGCACGAGCAAGATTTTCCATGGAAGGATGCATCAGGACTAGGTAAAAACCCAGGCAAGTTGTCCTGGAACACCTTCCGTTCGCATGCCAAGAGGGAATTCCACAGGCAGGAGAGCGGCATCCACCGTCCTGCAGTAGTCGGCAAGCTTCGCACACAAGCCCGCTTCTTTGCAGCTTCGTTCTTCGCCTTTTGCAAGCTACTGCGATCTCGGTCTCCCAGAGGCGAAGAAGCGGCTTCTTCGCGCGCAGGATGACCGGAGCAGCAGCGGTGCGCTCCGGAGCGCCGCTTCTGCCGAAAGACGCCGGGAAGCGGCGCTTCCCTTCGGCCAGCTCCGGAGCGCCGTGTTCGGCGTCTCTAGTCGCCAACACCTTAGCGAAAAGCTTTTCCACGCCATTTCTCAAGGAGAAAGTCTACCGGCACTGCTCACTACTCCCGAGCTTGCCAAGAAATTGGTTTTTCTGCACATTCCAAGGACACTGCACTTTGCTGGGCAAGCTGCAAACGGCTGGCAGATGGTCGTGCTCTCTGTCCGTTCCTGCCCGGCTCTTGGTAGTAGCGGGCACATTGAAACCTGGCGAAGGACAAAAGCCTCGAGAGCTCTCCCGCTGCATTAAGGCAGCTGGGATGCTGAAAAGCAGCAAAGCTGAGTAGCCTGCCTCAGCACCAGTACTGTGCAATTGAGTGAAGGCGAAAAACGAAGCAGCAGAGCTGCGGGCTTCTGTGCGCACTGAAGGCAATTGCAAGAATCCAGCAGCTGCTCCTTGCCAAGCACAGGCAGCTGCCTATGTTCTTCTTTCTTGACAAACTCACCGCTGCCCTTCTGTTCAGCAGCTGCCATCGTGTTCTCTGCATCTGGGAGCTTCAGAGCACGAGCAAGATTTTCCAAGGAGGGATGCATAAGGACTAGGTAAAAACCCAGGCAAGTTGTCCTGGAACACCTTCCATTGGCATGCCAAGAGCGAATTCCACAGGCAGGAGAGTGGCATCCACCGTCCTGCAGCAGTCGGCAAGCTTCGCACACAAGCCCGCTTCTTTGCGGCTTCGTTCTTCGCCTTTTGCAAGCTACCGCGATCTCTGGCTCCCAGAGGCGAAGAAGCGGCTTCTTCGCGTCCAGGAGACCGGAGCGGCAGCGGTGAGCTCCGGAGCGCCGCTTTTGCCGAAAGACGCCGGGAAGCGGCGCTTCCCTTCGGCCAGCTCCGGAGCGCCGTGTTCGGCGTCTCTAGTCGCCAACACCTTAGCCAAAATCTTTTCCACGCCATTTCTCAAGGAGAAAGTCTACCGGCACTGCTCACTACTCCCGAGCTTGCCAAGAAATTGGTTTTTCTGCACATTCCAAGGACACTGCACTTTCCTGAGCAAGCTGAAACCAGCTGGCAGATGGTCGTGCTCTCTGCCCGTTCCTTCTCGGCTCTGGGTAGTAGCGGGCACATTGCAGCCTGGCGAAGGCCAAAACCCTCGAGAGTTGACCCGCTGCATTAGGGCAGCTGAGATGCTGAAAAGCAGCAAAGCTGAGCAGCCTGCCTGAGCACCAGTACTGTGCAATTGAGTGAAGGCGAAAAACGAAGCAGCAGAGCTGCGGGCTTCTGTGCGCACTGAAGGCAATTGCAAGAATCCAGCAGCTGCTCCTTGCCAAGCACAGGCAGCTGCCTATGTTCTTCTTTCTTGACAAACTCACCGCTGCCCTTCTTTTCAGCACCTGCCATCGTGTTCTCTGCATCTGGCAGCCTCAGAGCACGAGCAAGATTTTCCATGGAAGGATGCATCAGGACTAGGTAAAAACCCAGGCAAGTTGTCCTGGAACACCTTCCGTTGGCATGCCAAGAGCGAATTCCACAGGCAGGAGAGTGGCATCCACCGTCCTGCAGCAGTCGGCAAGCTTCGCACACAAGCCCGCTTCTTTGCGGCTTCGTTCTTCGCCTTTTGCAAGCTACCGCGATCTCTGGCTCCCAGAGGCGAAGAAGCGGCTTCTTCGCGTCCAGGAGACCGGAGCGGCAGCGGTGAGCTCCGGAGCGCCGCTTTTGCCGAAAGACGCCGGGAAGCGGCGCTTCCCTTCGGCCAGCTCCGGAGCGCCGTGTTCGGCGTCTCTAGTCGCCAACACCTTAGCCAAAATCTTTTCCACGCCATTTCTCAAGGAGAAAGTCTACCGGCACTGCTCACTACTCCCGAGCTTGCCAAGAAATTGGTTTTTCTGCACATTCCAAGGACACTGCACTTTCCTGAGCAAGCTGAAACCAGCTGGCAGATGGTCGTGCTCTCTGCCCGTTCCTTCTCGGCTCTGGGTAGTAGCGGGCACATTGCAGCCTGGCGAAGGCCAAAACCCTCGAGAGTTGACCCGCTGCATTAGGGCAGCTGAGATGCTGAAAAGCAGCAAAGCTGAGCAGCCTGCCTGAGCACCAGTACTGTGCAATTGAGTGAAGGCGAAAAACGAAGCAGCAGAGCTGCGGGCTTCTGTGCGCACTGAAGGCAATTGCAAGAATCCAGCAGCTGCTCCTTGCCAAGCACAGGCAGCTGCCTATGTTCTTCTTTCTTGACAAACTCACCGCTGCCCTTCTTTTCAGCACCTGCCATCGTGTTCTCTGCATCTGGCAGCCTCAGAGCACGAGCAAGATTTTCCATGGAAGGATGCATCAGGACTAGGTAAAAACCCAGGCAAGTTGTCCTGGAACACCTTCCGTTCGCATGCCAAGAGGGAATTCCACAGGCAGGAGAGCGGCATCCACCGTCCTGCAGTAGTCGGCAAGCTTCGCACACAAGCCCGCTTCTTTGCAGCTTCTTTCTTCGCCTCTTGCAAGCTACTGCGATCTCGGTCTCCCAGAGGCGAAGAAGCGGCTTCTTCGCGCACGGATGACCGGAGCAGCAGCGGTGCGCTCCGGAGCGCCGCTTCTGCCGAAAGACGCCGGGAAGCGGCGCTTCCCTTCGGCCAGCTCCGGAGCGCCGTGTTCGGCGTCTCTAGTCGCCCACATCTTAGCGAAAAGCTTTTCCACGCCATTTCTCAAGGAGAAAGTCTACCGGCACTGCTCACTACTCCCGAGCTTGCCAAGAAATTGGTTTTTCTGCACATTCCAAGGACACTGCACTTTGCTGGGCAAGCTGCAAACGGCTGGCAGATGGTCGTGCTCTCTGTCCGTTCCTGCCCGGCTCTTGGTAGTAGCGGGCACATTGAAACCTGGCGAAGGACAAAAGCCTCGAGAGCTCTCCCGCTGCATTAAGGCAGCTGGGATGCTGAAAAGCAGCAAAGCTGAGTAGCCTGCCTCAGCACCAGTACTGTGCAATTGAGTGAAGGCGAAAAACGAAGCAGCAGAGCTGCGGGCTTCTGTGCGCACTGAAGGCAATTGCAAGAATCCAGCAGCTGCTCCTTGCCAAGCACAGGCAGCTGCCTATGTTCTTCTTTCTTGACAAACTCACCGCTGCCCTTCTGTTCAGCAGCTGCCATCGTGTTCTCTGCATCTGGGAGCTTCAGAGCACGAGCAAGATTTTCCAAGGAGGGATGCATAAGGACTAGGTAAAAACCCAGGCAAGTTGTCCTGGAACACCTTCCATTGGCATGCCAAGAGCGAATTCCACAGGCAGGAGAGTGGCATCCACCGTCCTGCAGCAGTCGGCAAGCTTCGCACACAAGCCCGCTTCTTTGCGGCTTCGTTCTTCGCCTTTTGCAAGCTACCGCGATCTCTGGCTCCCAGAGGCGAAGAAGCGGCTTCTTCGCGTCCAGGAGACCGGAGCGGCAGCGGTGAGCTCCGGAGCGCCGCTTTTGCCGAAAGACGCCGGGAAGCGGCGCTTCCCTTCGGCCAGCTCCGGAGCGCCGTGTTCGGCGTCTCTAGTCGCCAACACCTTAGCCAAAATCTTTTCCACGCCATTTCTCAAGGAGAAAGTCTACCGGCACTGCTCACTACTCCCGAGCTTGCCAAGAAATTGGTTTTTCTGCACATTCCAAGGACACTGCACTTTCCTGAGCAAGCTGAAACCAGCTGGCAGATGGTCGTGCTCTCTGCCCGTTCCTTCTCGGCTCTGGGTAGTAGCGGGCACATTGCAGCCTGGCGAAGGCCAAAACCCTCGAGAGTTGACCCGCTGCATTAGGGCAGCTGAGATGCTGAAAAGCAGCAAAGCTGAGCAGCCTGCCTGAGCACCAGTACTGTGCAATTGAGTGAAGGCGAAAAACGAAGCAGCAGAGCTGCGGGCTTCTGTGCGCACTGAAGGCAATTGCAAGAATCCAGCAGCTGCTCCTTGCCAAGCACAGGCAGCTGCCTATGTTCTTCTTTCTTGACAAACTCACCGCTGCCCTTCTTTTCAGCACCTGCCATCGTGTTCTCTGCATCTGGCAGCCTCAGAGCACGAGCAAGATTTTCCATGGAAGGGTGCATCAGGACTAGGTAAAAACCCAGGCAAGTTGTCCTGGAACACCTTCCGTTGGCATGCCAAGAGCGAATTCCACAGGCAGGAGAGTGGCATCCACCGTCCTGCAGCAGTCGGCAAGCTTCGCACACAAGCCCGCTTCTTTGCGGCTTCGTTCTTCGCCTTTTGCAAGCTACCGCGATCTCTGGCTCCCAGAGGCGAAGAAGCGGCTTCTTCGCGTCCAGGAGACCGGAGCGGCAGCGGTGAGCTCCGGAGCGCCGCTTTTGCCGAAAGACGCCGGGAAGCGGCGCTTCCCTTCGGCCAGCTCCGGAGCGCCGTGTTCGGCGTCTCTAGTCGCCAACACCTTAGCGAAAATCTTTTCCACGCCATTTCTCAAGGAGAAAGTCTACCGGCACTGCTCACTACTCCCGAGCTTGCCAAGAAATTGGTTTTTCTGCACATTCCAAGGACACTGCACTTTGCTGAGCAAGCTGAAACAGCTGGCAGATGGTCGTGCTCTCTGCCCGTTCCTTCTCGGCTCTGGGTAGTAGCGGGCACATTGCAGCCTGGCGAAGGCCAAAACCCTCGAGAGTTGACCCGCTGCATTAGGCAGCTGAGATGCTGAAAAGCAGCAAAGCTGAGCAGCCTGCCTGAGCACCAGTACTGTGCAATTGAGTGAAGGCGAAAAACGAAGCAGCAGAGCTGCGGGCTTCTGTGCGCACTGAAGGCAATTGCAAGAATCCAGCAGCTGCTCCTTGCCAAGCACAGGCAGCTGCCTATGTTCTTCTTTCTTGACAAACTCACCGCTGCCCTTCTTTTCAGCACCTGCCATCGTGTTCTCTGCATCTGGCAGCCTCAGAGCACGAGCAAGATTTTCCATGGAAGGATGCATCAGGACTAGGTAAAAACCCAGGCAAGTTGTCCTGGAACACCTTCCGTTCGCATGCCAAGAGGGAATTCCACAGGCAGGAGAGCGGCATCCACCGTCCTGCAGTAGTCGGCAAGCTTCGCACACAAGCCCGCTTCTTTGCAGCTTCTTTCTTCGCCTCTTGCAAGCTACTGCGATCTCGGTCTCCCAGAGGCGAAGAAGCGGCTTCTTCGCGCACGGATGACCGGAGCAGCAGCGGTGCGCTCCGGAGCGCCGCTTCTGCCGAAAGACGCCGGGAAGCGGCGCTTCCCTTCGGCCAGCTCCGGAGCGCCGTGTTCGGCGTCTCTAGTCGCCCACATCTTAGCGAAAAGCTTTTCCACGCCATTTCTCAAGGAGAAAGTCTACCGGCACTGCTCACTACTCCCGAGCTTGCCAAGAAATTGGTTTTTCTGCACATTCCAAGGACACTGCACTTTGCTGGGCAAGCTGCAAACGGCTGGCAGATGGTCGTGCTCTCTGTCCGTTCCTGCCCGGCTCTTGGTAGTAGCGGGCACATTGAAACCTGGCGAAGGACAAAAGCCTCGAGAGCTCTCCCGCTGCATTAAGGCAGCTGGGATGCTGAAAAGCAGCAAAGCTGAGTAGCCTGCCTCAGCACCAGTACTGTGCAATTGAGTGAAGGCGAAAAACGAAGCAGCAGAGCTGCGGGCTTCTGTGCGCACTGAAGGCAATTGCAAGAATCCAGCAGCTGCTCCTTGCCAAGCACAGGCAGCTGCCTATGTTCTTCTTTCTTGACAAACTCACCGCTGCCCTTCTTTCAGCAGCTGCCATCGTGTTCTCTGCATCTGGGAGCTTCAGAGCACGAGCAAGATTTTCCAAGGAGGGATGCATCAGGACTAGGTAAAAACCCAGGCAAGTTGTCCTGGAACACCTTCCATTGGCATGCCAAGAGCGAATTCCACAGGCAGGAGAGTGGCATCCACCGTCCTGCAGCAGTCGGCAAGCTTCGCACACAAGCCCGCTTCTTTGCAGCTTCGTTCTTCGCCTTTTGCAAGCTACCGCGATCTCTGGCTCCCAGAGGCGAAGAAGCGGCTTCTTCGCGTCCAGGAGACCGGAGCGGCAGCGGTGAGCTCCGGAGCGCCGCTTTTGCCGAAAGACGCCGGGAAGCGGCGCTTCCCTTCGGCCAGCTCCGGAGCGCCGTGTTCGGCGTCTCTAGTCGCCAACACCTTAGCCAAAAGCTTTTCCACGCCATTTCTCAAGGAGAAAGTCTACCGGCACTGCTCACTACTCCCGAGCTTGCCAAGAAATTGGTTTTTCTGCACATTCCAAGGACACTGCACTTTGCTGGGCAAGCTGAAACCGCTGGCAGATGGTCGTGCTCTCTGCCCGTTCCTTCTCGGCTCTTGGTAGTAGCGGGCACATTGCAACCTGGCGAAGGACAAAACCTCGAGAGCTCCCGCTGCATTAAGGCAGCTGGGATGCTGAAAAGCAGCAAAGCTGAGTAGCCTGCCTGAGCACCAGTACTGTGCAATTGAGTGAAGGCGAAAAACGAAGCAGCAGAGCTGCGGGCTTCTGTGCGCACTGAAGGCAATTGCAAGAATCCAGCAGCTGCTCCTTGCCAAGCACAGGCAGCTGCCTATGTTCTTCTTTCTTGACAAACTCACCGCTGCCCTTCTTTTCAGCAGCTGCCATCGTGTTCTCTGCATCTGGGAGCTTCAGAGCACGAGCAAGATTTTCCATGGAGGGATGCATAGGACTAGGTAAAAACCCAGGCAAGTTGTCCTGGAACACCTTCCATTGGCATGCCAAGAGCGAATTCCACAGGCAGGAGAGTGGCATCCACCGTCCTGCAGCAGTCGGCAAGCTTCGCACACAAGCCCGCTTCTTTGCGGCTTCGTTCTTCGCCTTTTGCAAGCTACCGCGATCTCTGGCTCCCAGAGGCGAAGAAGCGGCTTCTTCGCGTCCAGGAGACCGGAGCGGCAGCGGTGAGCTCCGGAGCGCCGCTTTTGCCGAAAGACGCCGGGAAGCGGCGCTTCCCTTCGGCCAGCTCCGGAGCGCCGTGTTCGGCGTCTCTAGTCGCCAACACCTTAGCCAAAATCTTTTCCACGCCATTTCTCAAGGAGAAAGTCTACCGGCACTGCTCACTACTCCCGAGCTTGCCAAGAAATTGGTTTTTCTGCACATTCCAAGGACACTGCACTTTCCTGAGCAAGCTGAAACAGCTGGCAGATGGTCGTGCTCTCTGCCCGTTCCTTCTCGGCTCTGGGTAGTAGCGGGCACATTGCAGCCTGGCGAAGGCCAAAACCCTCGAGAGTTGACCCGCTGCATTAGGGCAGCTGAGATGCTGAAAAGCAGCAAAGCTGAGCAGCCTGCCTGAGCACCAGTACTGTGCAATTGAGTGAAGGCGAAAAACGAAGCAGCAGAGCTGCGGGCTTCTGTGCGCACTGAAGGCAATTGCAAGAATCCAGCAGCTGCTCCTTGCCAAGCACAGGCAGCTGCCTATGTTCTTCTTTCTTGACAAACTCACCGCTGCCCTTCTTTTCAGCACCTGCCATCGTGTTCTCTGCATCTGGCAGCCTCAGAGCACGAGCAAGATTTTCCATGGAGGGATGCATCAGGACTAGGTAAAAACCCAGGCAAGTTGTCCTGGAACACCTTCCGTTGGCATGCCAAGAGGGAATTCCACAGGCAGGAGAGTGGCATCCACCGTCCTGCAGCAGTCGGCAAGCTTCGCACACAAGCCCGCTTCTTTGCAGCTTCGTTCTTCGCCTTTTGCAAGCTACTGCGATCTCTGGCTCCCAGAGGCGAAGAAGCGGCTTCTTCGCGTCCAGGAGACCGGAGCGGCAGCGGTGCGCTCCGGAGCGCCGCTTTTGCCGAAAGACGCCGGGAAGCGGCGCTTCCCTTCGGCCAGCTCCGGAGCGCCGTGTTCGGCGTCTCTAGTCGCCAACACCTTAGCCAAAAGCTTTTCCACGCCATTTCTCAAGGAGAAAGTCTACCGGCACTGCTCACTACTCCCGAGCTTGCCAAGAAATTGGTTTTTCTGCACATTCCAAGGACACTGCACTTTGCTGGGCAAGCTGCAAACGGCTGGCAGATGGTCGTGCTCTCTGTCCGTTCCTGCCCGGCTCTTGGTAGTAGCGGGCACATTGAAACCTGGCGAAGGACAAAAGCCTCGAGAGCTCTCCCGCTGCATTAAGGCAGCTGGATGCTGAAAAGCAGCAAAGCTGAGCAGCCTGCCTCAGCACCAGTACTGTGCAATTGAGTGAAGGCGAAAAACGAAGCAGCAGAGCTGCGGGCTTCTGTGCGCACTGAAGGCAATTGCAAGAATCCAGCAGCTGCTCCTTGCCAAGCACAGGCAGCTGCCTATGTTCTTCTTTCTTGACAAACTCACCGCTGCCCTTCTTTTCAGCACCTGCCATCGTGTTCTCTGCATCTGGCAGCCTCAGAGCACGAGCAAGATTTTCCATGGAGGGATGCATCAGGACTAGGTAAAAACCCAGGCAAGTTGTCCTGGAACACCTTCCGTTCGCATGCCAAGAGCGAATTCCACAGGCAGGAGAGTGGCATCCACCGTCCTGCAGTAGTCGGCAAGCTTCGCACACAAGCCCGCTTCTTTGCAGCTTCTTTCTTCGCCTCTTGCAAGCTACCGCGATCTCTGGCTCCCAGAGGCGAAGAAGCGGCTTCTTCGCGCACGGATGACCGGAGCAGCAGCGGTGCGCTCCGGAGCGCCGCTTTTGCCGAAAGACGCCGGGAAGCGGCGCTTCCCTTCGGCCAGCTCCGGAGCGCCGTGTTCGGCGTCTCTAGTCGCCCACACCTTAGCCAAAATCTTTTCCACGCCATTTCTCAAGGAGAAAGTCTACCGGCACTGCTCACTACTCCCGAGCTTGCCAAGAAATTGGTTTTTCTGCACATTCCAAGGACACTGCACTTTCCTGAGCAAGCTGAAACCAGCTGGCAGATGGTCGTGCTCTCTGCCCGTTCCTTCTCGGCTCTGGTAGTAGCGGGCACATTGCAGCCTGGCGAAGGCCAAAACCCTCGAGAGTTGACCCGCTGCATTAGGCAGCTGAGATGCTGAAAAGCAGCAAAGCTGAGCAGCCTGCCTGAGCACCAGTACTGTGCAATTGAGTGAAGGCGAAAAACGAAGCAGCAGAGCTGCGGGCTTCTGTGCGCACTGAAGGCAATTGCAAGAATCCAGCAGCTGCTCCTTGCCAAGCACAGGCAGCTGCCTATGTTCTTCTTTCTTGACAAACTCACCGCTGCCCTTCTTTTCAGCACCTGCCATCGTGTTCTCTGCATCTGGCAGCCTCAGAGCACGAGCAAGATTTTCCATGGAAGGATGCATCAGGACTAGGTAAAAACCCAGGCAAGTTGTCCTGGAACACCTTCCGTTGGCATGCCAAGAGCGAATTCCACAGGCAGGAGAGTGGCATCCACCGTCCTGCAGCAGTCGGCAAGCTTCGCACACAAGCCCGCTTCTTTGCGGCTTCGTTCTTCGCCTTTTGCAAGCTACCGCGATCTCTGGCTCCCAGAGGCGAAGAAGCGGCTTCTTCGCGTCCAGGAGACCGGAGCGGCAGCGGTGAGCTCCGGAGCGCCGCTTTTGCCGAAAGACGCCGGGAAGCGGCGCTTCCCTTCGGCCAGCTCCGGAGCGCCGTGTTCGGCGTCTCTAGTCGCCAACACCTTAGCCAAAATCTTTTCCACGCCATTTCTCAAGGAGAAAGTCTACCGGCACTGCTCACTACTCCCGAGCTTGCCAAGAAATTGGTTTTTCTGCACATTCCAAGGACACTGCACTTTCCTGAGCAAGCTGAAACCAGCTGGCAGATGGTCGTGCTCTCTGCCCGTTCCTTCTCGGCTCTGGGTAGTAGCGGGCACATTGCAGCCTGGCGAAGGCCAAAACCCTCGAGAGTTGACCCGCTGCATTAGGGCAGCTGAGATGCTGAAAAGCAGCAAAGCTGAGCAGCCTGCCTGAGCACCAGTACTGTGCAATTGAGTGAAGGCGAAAAACGAAGCAGCAGAGCTGCGGGCTTCTGTGCGCACTGAAGGCAATTGCAAGAATCCAGCAGCTGCTCCTTGCCAAGCACAGGCAGCTGCCTATGTTCTTCTTTCTTGACAAACTCACCGCTGCCCTTCTTTTCAGCACCTGCCATCGTGTTCTCTGCATCTGGCAGCCTCAGAGCACGAGCAAGATTTTCCATGGAAGGATGCATCAGGACTAGGTAAAAACCCAGGCAAGTTGTCCTGGAACACCTTCCGTTCGCATGCCAAGAGGGAATTCCACAGGCAGGAGAGCGGCATCCACCGTCCTGCAGTAGTCGGCAAGCTTCGCACACAAGCCCGCTTCTTTGCAGCTTCTTTCTTCGCCTCTTGCAAGCTACTGCGATCTCGGTCTCCCAGAGGCGAAGAAGCGGCTTCTTCGCGCCAGGATGACCGGAGCAGCAGCGGTGCGCTCCGGAGCGCCGCTTCTGCCGAAAGACGCCGGGAAGCGGCGCTTCCCTTCGGCCAGCTCCGGAGCGCCGTGTTCGGCGTCTCTAGTCGCCCACATCTTAGCGAAAAGCTTTTCCACGCCATTTCTCAAGGAGAAAGTCTACCGGCACTGCTCACTACTCCCGAGCTTGCCAAGAAATTGGTTTTTCTGCACATTCCAAGGACACTGCACTTTGCTGGGCAAGCTGCAAACGGCTGGCAGATGGTCGTGCTCTCTGTCCGTTCCTGCCCGGCTCTTGGTAGTAGCGGGCACATTGAAACCTGGCGAAGGACAAAAGCCTCGAGAGCTCTCCCGCTGCATTAAGGCAGCTGGGATGCTGAAAAGCAGCAAAGCTGAGTAGCCTGCCTCAGCACCAGTACTGTGCAATTGAGTGAAGGCGAAAAACGAAGCAGCAGAGCTGCGGGCTTCTGTGCGCACTGAAGGCAATTGCAAGAATCCAGCAGCTGCTCCTTGCCAAGCACAGGCAGCTGCCTATGTTCTTCTTTCTTGACAAACTCACCGCTGCCCTTCTTTTCAGCACCTGCCATCGTGTTCTCTGCATCTGGGAGCTTCAGAGCACGAGCAAGATTTTCCAAGGAGGGATGCATAAGGACTAGGTAAAAACCCAGGCAAGTTGTCCTGGAACACCTTCCATTGGCATGCCAAGAGCGAATTCCACAGGCAGGAGAGTGGCATCCACCGTCCTGCAGCAGTCGGCAAGCTTCGCACACAAGCCCGCTTCTTTGCGGCTTCGTTCTTCGCCTTTTGCAAGCTACCGCGATCTCTGGCTCCCAGAGGCGAAGAAGCGGCTTCTTCGCGTCCAGGAGACCGGAGCGGCAGCGGTGAGCTCCGGAGCGCCGCTTTTGCCGAAAGACGCCGGGAAGCGGCGCTTCCCTTCGGCCAGCTCCGGAGCGCCGTGTTCGGCGTCTCTAGTCGCCAACACCTTAGCCAAAATCTTTTCCACGCCATTTCTCAAGGAGAAAGTCTACCGGCACTGCTCACTACTCCCGAGCTTGCCAAGAAATTGGTTTTTCTGCACATTCCAAGGACACTGCACTTTCCTGAGCAAGCTGAAACCAGCTGGCAGATGGTCGTGCTCTCTGCCCGTTCCTTCTCGGCTCTGGGTAGTAGCGGGCACATTGCAGCCTGGCGAAGGCCAAAACCCTCGAGAGTTGACCCGCTGCATTAGGGCAGCTGAGATGCTGAAAAGCAGCAAAGCTGAGCAGCCTGCCTGAGCACCAGTACTGTGCAATTGAGTGAAGGCGAAAAACGAAGCAGCAGAGCTGCGGGCTTCTGTGCGCACTGAAGGCAATTGCAAGAATCCAGCAGCTGCTCCTTGCCAAGCACAGGCAGCTGCCTATGTTCTTCTTTCTTGACAAACTCACCGCTGCCCTTCTTTTCAGCACCTGCCATCGTGTTCTCTGCATCTGGCAGCCTCAGAGCACGAGCAAGATTTTCCATGGAAGGGATGCATCAGGACTAGGTAAAAACCCAGGCAAGTTGTCCTGGAACACCTTCCGTTGGCATGCCAAGAGCGAATTCCACAGGCAGGAGAGTGGCATCCACCGTCCTGCAGCAGTCGGCAAGCTTCGCACACAAGCCCGCTTCTTTGCGGCTTCGTTCTTCGCCTTTTGCAAGCTACCGCGATCTCTGGCTCCCAGAGGCGAAGAAGCGGCTTCTTCGCGTCCAGGAGACCGGAGCAGCAGCGGTGAGCTCCGGAGCGCCGCTTTTGCCGAAAGACGCCGGGAAGCGGCGCTTCCCTTCGGCCAGCTCCGGAGCGCCGTGTTCGGCGTCTCTAGTCGCCAACACCTTAGCCAAAATCTTTTCCACGCCATTTCTCAAGGAGAAAGTCTACCGGCACTGCTCACTACTCCCGAGCTTGCCAAGAAATTGGTTTTTCTGCACATTCCAAGGACACTGCACTTTCCTGAGCAAGCTGAAACCAGCTGGCAGATGGTCGTGCTCTCTGCCCGTTCCTTCTCGGCTCTCTGGTAGTAGCGGGCACATTGCAGCCTGGCGAAGGCCAAAACCCTCGAGAGTTGACCCGCTGCATTAGGGCAGCTGAGATGCTGAAAAGCAGCAAAGCTGAGCAGCCTGCCTGAGCACCAGTACTGTGCAATTGAGTGAAGGCGAAAAACGAAGCAGCAGAGCTGCGGGCTTCTGTGCGCACTGAAGGCAATTGCAAGAATCCAGCAGCTGCTCCTTGCCAAGCACAGGCAGCTGCCTATGTTCTTCTTTCTTGACAAACTCACCGCTGCCCTTCTTTTCAGCACCTGCCATCGTGTTCTCTGCATCTGGCAGCCTCAGAGCACGAGCAAGATTTTCCATGGAAGGATGCATCAGGACTAGGTAAAAACCCAGGCAAGTTGTCCTGGAACACCTTCCGTTCGCATGCCAAGAGGGAATTCCACAGGCAGGAGAGCGGCATCCACCGTCCTGCAGTAGTCGGCAAGCTTCGCACACAAGCCCGCTTCTTTGCAGCTTCTTTCTTCGCCTCTTGCAAGCTACTGCGATCTCGGTCTCCCAGAGGCGAAGAAGCGGCTTCTTCGCGCCACGGATGACCGGAGCAGCAGCGGTGCGCTCCGGAGCGCCGCTTCTGCCGAAAGACGCCGGGAAGCGGCGCTTCCCTTCGGCCAGCTCCGGAGCGCCGTGTTCGGCGTCTCTAGTCGCCCACATCTTAGCGAAAAGCTTTTCCACGCCATTTCTCAAGGAGAAAGTCTACCGGCACTGCTCACTACTCCCGAGCTTGCCAAGAAATTGGTTTTTCTGCACATTCCAAGGACACTGCACTTTGCTGGGCAAGCTGCAAACGGCTGGCAGATGGTCGTGCTCTCTGTCCGTTCCTGCCCGGCTCTTGGTAGTAGCGGGCACATTGAAACCTGGCGAAGGACAAAAGCCTCGAGAGCTCTCCCGCTGCATTAAGGCAGCTGGGATGCTGAAAAGCAGCAAAGCTGAGTAGCCTGCCTCAGCACCAGTACTGTGCAATTGAGTGAAGGCGAAAAACGAAGCAGCAGAGCTGCGGGCTTCTGTGCGCACTGAAGGCAATTGCAAGAATCCAGCAGCTGCTCCTTGCCAAGCACAGGCAGCTGCCTATGTTCTTCTTTCTTGACAAACTCACCGCTGCCCTTCTTTTCAGCAGCTGCCATCGTGTTCTCTGCATCTGGGAGCTTCAGAGCACGAGCAAGATTTTCCAAGGAGGGATGCATAAGGACTAGGTAAAAACCCAGGCAAGTTGTCCTGGAACACCTTCCATTGGCATGCCAAGAGCGAATTCCACAGGCAGGAGAGTGGCATCCACCGTCCTGCAGCAGTCGGCAAGCTTCGCACACAAGCCCGCTTCTTTGCGGCTTCGTTCTTCGCCTTTTGCAAGCTACCGCGATCTCTGGCTCCCAGAGGCGAAGAAGCGGCTTCTTCGCGTCCAGGAGACCGGAGCGGCAGCGGTGAGCTCCGGAGCGCCGCTTTTGCCGAAAGACGCCGGGAAGCGGCGCTTCCCTTCGGCCAGCTCCGGAGCGCCGTGTTCGGCGTCTCTAGTCGCCAACACCTTAGCCAAAATCTTTTCCACGCCATTTCTCAAGGAGAAAGTCTACCGGCACTGCTCACTACTCCCGAGCTTGCCAAGAAATTGGTTTTTCTGCACATTCCAAGGACACTGCACTTTCCTGAGCAAGCTGAAACCAGCTGGCAGATGGTCGTGCTCTCTGCCCGTTCCTTCTCGGCTCTGGGTAGTAGCGGGCACATTGCAGCCTGGCGAAGGCCAAAACCCTCGAGAGTTGACCCGCTGCATTAGGGCAGCTGAGATGCTGAAAAGCAGCAAAGCTGAGCAGCCTGCCTGAGCACCAGTACTGTGCAATTGAGTGAAGGCGAAAAACGAAGCAGCAGAGCTGCGGGCTTCTGTGCGCACTGAAGGCAATTGCAAGAATCCAGCAGCTGCTCCTTGCCAAGCACAGGCAGCTGCCTATGTTCTTCTTTCTTGACAAACTCACCGCTGCCCTTCTTTTCAGCACCTGCCATCGTGTTCTCTGCATCTGGCAGCCTCAGAGCACGAGCAAGATTTTCCATGGAAGGATGCATCAGGACTAGGTAAAAACCCAGGCAAGTTGTCCTGGAACACCTTCCGTTGGCATGCCAAGAGCGAATTCCACAGGCAGGAGAGTGGCATCCACCGTCCTGCAGCAGTCGGCAAGCTTCGCACACAAGCCCGCTTCTTTGCGGCTTCGTTCTTCGCCTTTTGCAAGCTACCGCGATCTCTGGCTCCCAGAGGCGAAGAAGCGGCTTCTTCGCGCACGGAGACCGGAGCGGCAGCGGTGAGCTCCGGAGCGCCGCTTTTGCCGAAAGACGCCGGGAAGCGGCGCTTCCCTTCGGCCAGCTCCGGAGCGCCGTGTTCGGCGTCTCTAGTCGCCAACACCTTAGCAAAATCTTTTCCACGCCATTTCTCAAGGAGAAAGTCTACCGGCACTGCTCACTACTCCCGAGCTTGCCAAGAAATTGGTTTTTCTGCACATTCCAAGGACACTGCACTTTCCTGAGCAAGCTGAAACAGCTGGCAGATGGTCGTGCTCTCTGCCCGTTCCTTCTCGGCTCTGGTAGTAGCGGGCACATTGCAGCCTGGCGAAGGCCAAAACCCTCGAGAGTTGACCCGCTGCATTAGGGCAGCTGAGATGCTGAAAAGCAGCAAAGCTGAGCAGCCTGCCTGAGCACCAGTACTGTGCAATTGAGTGAAGGCGAAAAACGAAGCAGCAGAGCTGCGGGCTTCTGTGCGCACTGAAGGCAATTGCAAGAATCCAGCAGCTGCTCCTTGCCAAGCACAGGCAGCTGCCTATGTTCTTCTTTCTTGACAAACTCACCGCTGCCCTTCTTTTCAGCACCTGCCATCGTGTTCTCTGCATCTGGCAGCCTCAGAGCACGAGCAAGATTTTCCATGGAAGGATGCATCAGGACTAGGTAAAAACCCAGGCAAGTTGTCCTGGAACACCTTCCGTTCGCATGCCAAGAGGGAATTCCACAGGCAGGAGAGCGGCATCCACCGTCCTGCAGTAGTCGGCAAGCTTCGCACACAAGCCCGCTTCTTTGCAGCTTCTTTCTTCGCCTCTTGCAAGCTACTGCGATCTCGGTCTCCCAGAGGCGAAGAAGCGGCTTCTTCGCGCACGGATGACCGGAGCAGCAGCGGTGCGCTCCGGAGCGCCGCTTCTGCCGAAAGACGCCGGGAAGCGGCGCTTCCCTTCGGCCAGCTCCGGAGCGCCGTGTTCGGCGTCTCTAGTCGCCCACATCTTAGCGAAAAGCTTTTCCACGCCATTTCTCAAGGAGAAAGTCTACCGGCACTGCTCACTACTCCCGAGCTTGCCAAGAAATTGGTTTTTCTGCACATTCCAAGGACACTGCACTTTGCTGGGCAAGCTGCAAACGGCTGGCAGATGGTCGTGCTCTCTGTCCGTTCCTGCCCGGCTCTTGGTAGTAGCGGGCACATTGAAACCTGGCGAAGGACAAAAGCCTCGAGAGCTCTCCCGCTGCATTAAGGCAGCTGGGATGCTGAAAAGCAGCAAAGCTGAGTAGCCTGCCTCAGCACCAGTACTGTGCAATTGAGTGAAGGCGAAAAACGAAGCAGCAGAGCTGCGGGCTTCTGTGCGCACTGAAGGCAATTGCAAGAATCCAGCAGCTGCTCCTTGCCAAGCACAGGCAGCTGCCTATGTTCTTCTTTCTTGACAAACTCACCGCTGCCCTTCTTTTCAGCAGCTGCCATCGTGTTCTCTGCATCTGGCAGCCTCAGAGCACGAGCAAGATTTTCCAAGGAGGGATGCATCAGGACTAGGTAAAAACCCAGGCAAGTTGTCCTGGAACACCTTCCGTTCGCATGCCAAGAGCGAATTCCACAGGCAGGAGAGTGGCATCCACCGTCCTGCAGCAGTCGGCAAGCTTCGCACACAAGCCCGCTTCTTTGCAGCTTCGTTCTTCGCCTTTTGCAAGCTACCGCGATCTCTGGCTCCCAGAGGCGAAGAAGCGGCTTCTTCGCGTCCAGGAGACCGGAGCGGCAGCGGTGAGCTCCGGAGCGCCGCTTTTGCCGAAAGACGCCGGGAAGCGGCGCTTCCCTTCGGCCAGCTCCGGAGCGCCGTGTTCGGCGTCTCTAGTCGCCAACACCTTAGCCAAAAGCTTTTCCACGCCATTTCTCAAGGAGAAAGTCTACCGGCACTGCTCACTACTCCCGAGCTTGCCAAGAAATTGGTTTTTCTGCACATTCCAAGGACACTGCACTTTCCTGAGCAAGCTGAAACCAGCTGGCAGATGGTCGTGCTCTCTGCCCGTTCCTTCTCGGCTCTGGGTAGTAGCGGGCACATTGCAGCCTGGCGAAGGCCAAAACCCTCGAGAGTTGACCCGCTGCATTAGGCAGCTGAGATGCTGAAAAGCAGCAAAGCTGAGCAGCCTGCCTGAGCACCAGTACTGTGCAATTGAGTGAAGGCGAAAAACGAAGCAGCAGAGCTGCGGGCTTCTGTGCGCACTGAAGGCAATTGCAAGAATCCAGCAGCTGCTCCTTGCCAAGCACAGGCAGCTGCCTATGTTCTTCTTTCTTGACAAACTCACCGCTGCCCTTCTTTTCAGCACCTGCCATCGTGTTCTCTGCATCTGGCAGCCTCAGAGCACGAGCAAGATTTTCCATGGAAGGATGCATCAGGACTAGGTAAAAACCCAGGCAAGTTGTCCTGGAACACCTTCCGTTCGCATGCCAAGAGGGAATTCCACAGGCAGGAGAGCGGCATCCACCGTCCTGCAGTAGTCGGCAAGCTTCGCACACAAGCCCGCTTCTTTGCAGCTTCTTTCTTCGCCTCTTGCAAGCTACTGCGATCTCGGTCTCCCAGAGGCGAAGAAGCGGCTTCTTCGCGCAGGATGACCGGAGCAGCAGCGGTGCGCTCCGGAGCGCCGCTTCTGCCGAAAGACGCCGGGAAGCGGCGCTTCCCTTCGGCCAGCTCCGGAGCGCCGTGTTCGGCGTCTCTAGTCGCCCACATCTTAGCGAAAAGCTTTTCCACGCCATTTCTCAAGGAGAAAGTCTACCGGCACTGCTCACTACTCCCGAGCTTGCCAAGAAATTGGTTTTTCTGCACATTCCAAGGACACTGCACTTTGCTGGGCAAGCTGCAAACGGCTGGCAGATGGTCGTGCTCTCTGTCCGTTCCTGCCCGGCTCTTGGTAGTAGCGGGCACATTGAAACCTGGCGAAGGACAAAAGCCTCGAGAGCTCTCCCGCTGCATTAAGGCAGCTGGGATGCTGAAAAGCAGCAAAGCTGAGTAGCCTGCCTGAGCACCAGTACTGTGCAATTGAGTGAAGGCGAAAAACGAAGCAGCAGAGCTGCGGGCTTCTGTGCGCACTGAAGGCAATTGCAAGAATCCAGCAGCTGCTCCTTGCCAAGCACAGGCAGCTGCCTATGTTCTTCTTTCTTGACAAACTCACCGCTGCCCTTCTTTTCAGCACCTGCCATCGTGTTCTCTGCATCTGGCAGCCTCAGAGCACGAGCAAGATTTTCCATGGAAGGGATGCATCAGGACTAGGTAAAAACCCAGGCAAGTTGTCCTGGAACACCTTCCGTTCGCATGCCAAGAGGGAATTCCACAGGCAGGAGAGCGGCATCCACCGTCCTGCAGTAGTCGGCAAGCTTCGCACACAAGCCCGCTTCTTTGCAGCTTCTTTCTTCGCCTCTTGCAAGCTACTGCGATCTCGGTCTCCCAGAGGCGAAGAAGCGGCTTCTTCGCGCAGGATGACCGGAGCAGCAGCGGTGCGCTCCGGAGCGCCGCTTCTGCCGAAAGACGCCGGGAAGCGGCGCTTCCCTTCGGCCAGCTCCGGAGCGCCGTGTTCGGCGTCTCTAGTCGCCCACATCTTAGCGAAAAGCTTTTCCACGCCATTTCTCAAGGAGAAAGTCTACCGGCACTGCTCACTACTCCCGAGCTTGCCAAGAAATTGGTTTTTCTGCACATTCCAAGGACACTGCACTTTGCTGGGCAAGCTGCAAACGGCTGGCAGATGGTCGTGCTCTCTGTCCGTTCCTGCCCGGCTCTTGGTAGTAGCGGGCACATTGAAACCTGGCGAAGGACAAAAGCCTCGAGAGCTCTCCCGCTGCATTAAGGCAGCTGGGATGCTGAAAAGCAGCAAAGCTGAGTAGCCTGCCTGAGCACCAGTACTGTGCAATTGAGTGAAGGCGAAAAACGAAGCAGCAGAGCTGCGGGCTTCTGTGCGCACTGAAGGCAATTGCAAGAATCCAGCAGCTGCTCCTTGCCAAGCACAGGCAGCTGCCTATGTTCTTCTTTCTTGACAAACTCACCGCTGCCCTTCTGTTCAGCAGCTGCCATCGTGTTCTCTGCATCTGGGAGCTTCAGAGCACGAGCAAGATTTTCCAAGGAGGGATGCATAAGGACTAGGTAAAAACCCAGGCAAGTTGTCCTGGAACACCTTCCATTGGCATGCCAAGAGCGAATTCCACAGGCAGGAGAGTGGCATCCACCGTCCTGCAGCAGTCGGCAAGCTTCGCACACAAGCCCGCTTCTTTGCGGCTTCGTTCTTCGCCTTTGCAAGCTACCGCGATCTCTGGCTCCCAGAGGCGAAGAAGCGGCTTCTTCGCGTCCAGGAGACCGGAGCGGCAGCGGTGAGCTCCGGAGCGCCGCTTTTGCCGAAAGACGCCGGGAAGCGGCGCTTCCCTTCGGCCAGCTCCGGAGCGCCGTGTTCGGCGTCTCTAGTCGCCAACACCTTAGCCAAAAGCTTTTCCACGCCATTTCTCAAGGAGAAAGTCTACCGGCACTGCTCACTACTCCCGAGCTTGCCAAGAAATTGGTTTTTCTGCACATTCCAAGGACACTGCACTTTCCTGAGCAAGCTGAAACCAGCTGGCAGATGGTCGTGCTCTCTGCCCGTTCCTTCTCGGCTCTGGGTAGTAGCGGGCACATTGCAGCCTGGCGAAGGCCAAAACCCTCGAGAGTTGACCCGCTGCATTAGGGCAGCTGAGATGCTGAAAAGCAGCAAAGCTGAGCAGCCTGCCTGAGCACCAGTACTGTGCAATTGAGTGAAGGCGAAAAACGAAGCAGCAGAGCTGCGGGCTTCTGTGCGCACTGAAGGCAATTGCAAGAATCCAGCAGCTGCTCCTTGCCAAGCACAGGCAGCTGCCTATGTTCTTCTTTCTTGACAAACTCACCGCTGCCCTTCTTTTCAGCACCTGCCATCGTGTTCTCTGCATCTGGCAGCCTCAGAGCACGAGCAAGATTTTCCAAGGAGGGATGCATCAGGACTAGGTAAAAACCCAGGCAAGTTGTCCTGGAACACCTTCCATTGGCATGCCAAGAGCGAATTCCACAGGCAGGAGAGTGGCATCCACCGTCCTGCAGCAGTCGGCAAGCTTCGCACACAAGCCCGCTTCTTTGCGGCTTCGTTCTTCGCCTTTTGCAAGCTACCGCGATCTCTGGCTCCCAGAGGCGAAGAAGCGGCTTCTTCGCGTCCAGGAGACCGGAGCGGCAGCGGTGAGCTCCGGAGCGCCGCTTTTGCCGAAAGACGCCGGGAAGCGGCGCTTCCCTTCGGCCAGCTCCGGAGCGCCGTGTTCGGCGTCTCTAGTCGCCAACACCTTAGCCAAAATCTTTTCCACGCCATTTCTCAAGGAGAAAGTCTACCGGCACTGCTCACTACTCCCGAGCTTGCCAAGAAATTGGTTTTTCTGCACATTCCAAGGACACTGCACTTTCCTGAGCAAGCTGAAACCAGCTGGCAGATGGTCGTGCTCTCTGCCCGTTCCTTCTCGGCTCTGGGTAGTAGCGGGCACATTGCAGCCTGGCGAAGGCCAAAACCCTCGAGAGTTGACCCGCTGCATTAGGGCAGCTGAGATGCTGAAAAGCAGCAAAGCTGAGCAGCCTGCCTGAGCACCAGTACTGTGCAATTGAGTGAAGGCGAAAAACGAAGCAGCAGAGCTGCGGGCTTCTGTGCGCACTGAAGGCAATTGCAAGAATCCAGCAGCTGCTCCTTGCCAAGCACAGGCAGCTGCCTATGTTCTTCTTTCTTGACAAACTCACCGCTGCCCTTCTTTTCAGCACCTGCCATCGTGTTCTCTGCATCTGGCAGCCTCAGAGCACGAGCAAGATTTTCCATGGAAGGATGCATCAGGACTAGGTAAAAACCCAGGCAAGTTGTCCTGGAACACCTTCCGTTCGCATGCCAAGAGGGAATTCCACAGGCAGGAGAGCGGCATCCACCGTCCTGCAGTAGTCGGCAAGCTTCGCACACAAGCCCGCTTCTTTGCAGCTTCTTTCTTCGCCTCTTGCAAGCTACTGCGATCTCGGTCTCCCAGAGGCGAAGAAGCGGCTTCTTCGCGCACGGATGACCGGAGCAGCAGCGGTGCGCTCCGGAGCGCCGCTTCTGCCGAAAGACGCCGGGAAGCGGCGCTTCCCTTCGGCCAGCTCCGGAGCGCCGTGTTCGGCGTCTCTAGTCGCCCACATCTTAGCGAAAAGCTTTTCCACGCCATTTCTCAAGGAGAAAGTCTACCGGCACTGCTCACTACTCCCGAGCTTGCCAAGAAATTGGTTTTTCTGCACATTCCAAGGACACTGCACTTTGCTGGGCAAGCTGCAAACGGCTGGCAGATGGTCGTGCTCTCTGTCCGTTCCTGCCCGGCTCTTGGTAGTAGCGGGCACATTGAAACCTGGCGAAGGACAAAAGCCTCGAGAGCTCTCCCGCTGCATTAAGGCAGCTGGGATGCTGAAAAGCAGCAAAGCTGAGTAGCCTGCCTGAGCACCAGTACTGTGCAATTGAGTGAAGGCGAAAAACGAAGCAGCAGAGCTGCGGGCTTCTGTGCGCACTGAAGGCAATTGCAAGAATCCAGCAGCTGCTCCTTGCCAAGCACAGGCAGCTGCCTATGTTCTTCTTTCTTGACAAACTCACCGCTGCCCTTCTTTTCAGCACCTGCCATCGTGTTCTCTGCATCTGGCAGCCTCAGAGCACGAGCAAGATTTTCCATGGAAGGGATGCATCAGGACTAGGTAAAAACCCAGGCAAGTTGTCCTGGAACACCTTCCGTTCGCATGCCAAGAGGGAATTCCACAGGCAGGAGAGCGGCATCCACCGTCCTGCAGTAGTCGGCAAGCTTCGCACACAAGCCCGCTTCTTTGCAGCTTCTTTCTTCGCCTCTTGCAAGCTACTGCGATCTCGGTCTCCCAGAGGCGAAGAAGCGGCTTCTTCGCGCACGGATGACCGGAGCAGCAGCGGTGCGCTCCGGAGCGCCGCTTCTGCCGAAAGACGCCGGGAAGCGGCGCTTCCCTTCGGCCAGCTCCGGAGCGCCGTGTTCGGCGTCTCTAGTCGCCCACATCTTAGCGAAAAGCTTTTCCACGCCATTTCTCAAGGAGAAAGTCTACCGGCACTGCTCACTACTCCCGAGCTTGCCAAGAAATTGGTTTTTCTGCACATTCCAAGGACACTGCACTTTGCTGGGCAAGCTGCAAACGGCTGGCAGATGGTCGTGCTCTCTGTCCGTTCCTGCCCGGCTCTTGGTAGTAGCGGGCACATTGAAACCTGGCGAAGGACAAAAGCCTCGAGAGCTCTCCCGCTGCATTAAGGCAGCTGGGATGCTGAAAAGCAGCAAAGCTGAGTAGCCTGCCTCAGCACCAGTACTGTGCAATTGAGTGAAGGCGAAAAACGAAGCAGCAGAGCTGCGGGCTTCTGTGCGCACTGAAGGCAATTGCAAGAATCCAGCAGCTGCTCCTTGCCAAGCACAGGCAGCTGCCTATGTTCTTCTTTCTTGACAAACTCACCGCTGCCCTTCTGTTCAGCAGCTGCCATCGTGTTCTCTGCATCTGGGAGCTTCAGAGCACGAGCAAGATTTTCCAAGGAGGGATGCATAAGGACTAGGTAAAAACCCAGGCAAGTTGTCCTGGAACACCTTCCATTGGCATGCCAAGAGCGAATTCCACAGGCAGGAGAGTGGCATCCACCGTCCTGCAGCAGTCGGCAAGCTTCGCACACAAGCCCGCTTCTTTGCGGCTTCGTTCTTCGCCTTTTGCAAGCTACCGCGATCTCTGGCTCCCAGAGGCGAAGAAGCGGCTTCTTCGCGTCCAGGAGACCGGAGCGGCAGCGGTGAGCTCCGGAGCGCCGCTTTTGCCGAAAGACGCCGGGAAGCGGCGCTTCCCTTCGGCCAGCTCCGGAGCGCCGTGTTCGGCGTCTCTAGTCGCCAACACCTTAGCCAAAATCTTTTCCACGCCATTTCTCAAGGAGAAAGTCTACCGGCACTGCTCACTACTCCCGAGCTTGCCAAGAAATTGGTTTTTCTGCACATTCCAAGGACACTGCACTTTCCTGAGCAAGCTGAAACCAGCTGGCAGATGGTCGTGCTCTCTGCCCGTTCCTTCTCGGCTCTGGGTAGTAGCGGGCACATTGCAGCCTGGCGAAGGCCAAAACCCTCGAGAGTTGACCCGCTGCATTAGGGCAGCTGAGATGCTGAAAAGCAGCAAAGCTGAGCAGCCTGCCTGAGCACCAGTACTGTGCAATTGAGTGAAGGCGAAAAACGAAGCAGCAGAGCTGCGGGCTTCTGTGCGCACTGAAGGCAATTGCAAGAATCCAGCAGCTGCTCCTTGCCAAGCACAGGCAGCTGCCTATGTTCTTCTTTCTTGACAAACTCACCGCTGCCCTTCTTTTCAGCACCTGCCATCGTGTTCTCTGCATCTGGCAGCCTCAGAGCACGAGCAAGATTTTCCATGGAAGGATGCATCAGGACTAGGTAAAAACCCAGGCAAGTTGTCCTGGAACACCTTCCGTTCGCATGCCAAGAGGAATTCCACAGGCAGGAGAGCGGCATCCACCGTCCTGCAGTAGTCGGCAAGCTTCGCACACAAGCCCGCTTCTTTGCAGCTTCTTTCTTCGCCTCTTGCAAGCTACTGCGATCTCGGTCTCCCAGAGGCGAAGAAGCGGCTTCTTCGCGCACGGATGACCGGAGCAGCAGCGGTGCGCTCCGGAGCGCCGCTTCTGCCGAAAGACGCCGGGAAGCGGCGCTTCCCTTCGGCCAGCTCCGGAGCGCCGTGTTCGGCGTCTCTAGTCGCCAACACCTTAGCCAAAAGCTTTTCCACGCCATTTCTCAAGGAGAAAGTCTACCGGCACTGCTCACTACTCCCGAGCTTGCCAAGAAATTGGTTTTTCTGCACATTCCAAGGACACTGCACTTTGCTGGGCAAGCTGCAAACGGCTGGCAGATGGTCGTGCTCTCTGTCCGTTCCTGCCCGGCTCTTGGTAGTAGCGGGCACATTGAAACCTGGCGAAGGACAAAAGCCTCGAGAGCTCTCCCGCTGCATTAAGGCAGCTGGGATGCTGAAAAGCAGCAAAGCTGAGTAGCCTGCCTCAGCACCAGTACTGTGCAATTGAGTGAAGGCGAAAAACGAAGCAGCAGAGCTGCGGGCTTCTGTGCGCACTGAAGGCAATTGCAAGAATCCAGCAGCTGCTCCTTGCCAAGCACAGGCAGCTGCCTATGTTCTTCTTTCTTGACAAACTCACCGCTGCCCTTCTTTTCAGCACCTGCCATCGTGTTCTCTGCATCTGGCAGCCTCAGAGCACGAGCAAGATTTTCCATGGAAGGATGCATCAGGACTAGGTAAAAACCCAGGCAAGTTGTCCTGGAACACCTTCCGTTGGCATGCCAAGAGCGAATTCCACAGGCAGGAGAGCGGCATCCACCGTCCTGCAGTAGTCGGCAAGCTTCGCACACAAGCCCGCTTCTTTGCAGCTTCTTTCTTCGCCTCTTGCAAGCTACTGCGATCTCGGTCTCCCAGAGGCGAAGAAGCGGCTTCTTCGCGCACGGATGACCGGAGCAGCAGCGGTGCGCTCCGGAGCGCCGCTTCTGCCGAAAGACGCCGGGAAGCGGCGCTTCCCTTCGGCCAGCTCCGGAGCGCCGTGTTCGGCGTCTCTAGTCGCCCACATCTTAGCGAAAAGCTTTTCCACGCCATTTCTCAAGGAGAAAGTCTACCGGCACTGCTCACTACTCCCGAGCTTGCCAAGAAATTGGTTTTTCTGCACATTCCAAGGACACTGCACTTTGCTGGGCAAGCTGCAAACGGCTGGCAGATGGTCGTGCTCTCTGTCCGTTCCTGCCGGCTCTTGGTAGTAGCGGGCACATTGAAACCTGGCGAAGGACAAAAGCCTCGAGAGCTCTCCCGCTGCATTAAGGCAGCTGGGATGCTGAAAAGCAGCAAAGCTGAGTAGCCTGCCTCAGCACCAGTACTGTGCAATTGAGTGAAGGCGAAAAACGAAGCAGCAGAGCTGCGGGCTTCTGTGCGCACTGAAGGCAATTGCAAGAATCCAGCAGCTGCTCCTTGCCAAGCACAGGCAGCTGCCTATGTTCTTCTTTCTTGACAAACTCACCGCTGCCCTTCTGTTCAGCAGCTGCCATCGTGTTCTCTGCATCTGGGAGCTTCAGAGCACGAGCAAGATTTTCCAAGGAGGGATGCATAAGGACTAGGTAAAAACCCAGGCAAGTTGTCCTGGAACACCTTCCATTGGCATGCCAAGAGCGAATTCCACAGGCAGGAGAGTGGCATCCACCGTCCTGCAGCAGTCGGCAAGCTTCGCACACAAGCCCGCTTCTTTGCGGCTTCGTTCTTCGCCTTTTGCAAGCTACCGCGATCTCTGGCTCCCAGAGGCGAAGAAGCGGCTTCTTCGCGTCCAGGAGACCGGAGCGGCAGCGGTGAGCTCCGGAGCGCCGCTTTTGCCGAAAGACGCCGGGAAGCGGCGCTTCCCTTCGGCCAGCTCCGGAGCGCCGTGTTCGGCGTCTCTAGTCGCCAACACCTTAGCCAAAAGCTTTTCCACGCCATTTCTCAAGGAGAAAGTCTACCGGCACTGCTCACTACTCCCGAGCTTGCCAAGAAATTGGTTTTTCTGCACATTCCAAGGACACTGCACTTTCCTGAGCAAGCTGAAACCAGCTGGCAGATGGTCGTGCTCTCTGCCCGTTCCTTCTCGGCTCTGGGTAGTAGCGGGCACATTGCAGCCTGGCGAAGGCCAAAACCCTCGAGAGTTGACCCGCTGCATTAGGGCAGCTGAGATGCTGAAAAGCAGCAAAGCTGAGCAGCCTGCCTGAGCACCAGTACTGTGCAATTGAGTGAAGGCGAAAAACGAAGCAGCAGAGCTGCGGGCTTCTGTGCGCACTGAAGGCAATTGCAAGAATCCAGCAGCTGCTCCTTGCCAAGCACAGGCAGCTGCCTATGTTCTTCTTTCTTGACAAACTCACCGCTGCCCTTCTTTTCAGCACCTGCCATCGTGTTCTCTGCATCTGGCAGCCTCAGAGCACTAGCAAGATTTTCCATGGAAGGATGCATCAGGACTAGGTAAAAACCCAGGCAAGTTGTCCTGGAACACCTTCCGTTGGCATGCCAAGAGGGAACTCCACAGGCAGGAGAGCGGCATCCACCGTCCTGCAGTAGTCGGCAAGCTTCGCACACAAGCCCGCTTCTTTGCGGCTTCGTTCTTCGCCTCTTGCAAGCTACCGCGATCTCGGCTCCCAGAGGCGAAGAAGCGGCTTCTTCGCGCAGGAGACCGGAGCGGCAGCGGTGAGCTCCGGAGCGCCGCTTCTGCCGAAAGACGCCGGGAAGCGGCGCTTCCCTTCGGCCAGCTCCGGAGCGCCGTGTTCGGCGTCTCTAGTCGCCAACATCTTAGCCAAAAGCTTTTCCACGCCATTTCTCAAGGAGAAAGTCTACCGGCACTGCTCACTACTCCCGAGCTTGCCAAGAAATTGGTTTTTCTGCACATTCCAAGGACACTGCACTTTGCTGGGCAAGCTGCAAACGGCTGGCAGATGGTCGTGCTCTCTGTCCGTTCCTGCCCGGCTCTTGGTAGTAGCGGGCACATTGAAACCTGGCGAAGGACAAAAGCCTCGAGAGCTCTCCCGCTGCATTAAGGCAGCTGGGATGCTGAAAAGCAGCAAAGCTGAGTAGCCTGCCTGAGCACCAGTACTGTGCAATTGAGTGAAGGCGAAAAACGAAGCAGCAGAGCTGCGGGCTTCTGTGCGCACTGAAGGCAATTGCAAGAATCCAGCAGCTGCTCCTTGCCAAGCACAGGCAGCTGCCTATGTTCTTCTTTCTTGACAAACTCACCGCTGCCCTTCTTTTCAGCACTGCCATCGTGTTCTCTGCATCTGGCAGCCTCAGAGCACGAGCAAGATTTTCCAAGGAAGGATGCATCAGGACTAGGTAAAAACCCAGGCAAGTTGTCCTGGAACACCTTCCGTTGGCATGCCAAGAGCGAATTCCACAGGCAGGAGAGCGGCATCCACCGTCCTGCAGCAGTCGGCAAGCTTCGCACACAAGCCCGCTTCTTTGCGGCTTCGTTCTTCGCCTTTGCAAGCTACCGCGATCTCGGCTCCCAGAGGCGAAGAAGCGGCTTCTTCGCGTCCAGGAGACCGGAGCGGCAGCGGTGAGCTCCGGAGCGCCGCTTTTGCCGAAAGACGCCGGGAAGCGGCGCTTCCCTTCGGCCAGCTCCGGAGCGCCGTGTTCGGCGTCTCTAGTCGCCAACACCTTAGCCAAAAGCTTTTCCACGCCATTTCTCAAGGAGAAAGTCTACCGGCACTGCTCACTACTCCCGAGCTTGCCAAGAAATTGTTTTTCTGCACATTCCAAGGACACTGCACTTTGCTGGCAAGCTGCAAACGGCTGGCAGATGGTCGTGCTCTCTGTCCGTTCCTGCCCGGCTCTGGGTAGTAGCGGGCACATTGAAACCTGGCGAAGGACAAAAGCCTCGAGAGCTCTCCCGCTGCATTAAGGCAGCTGGGATGCTGAAAAGCAGCAAAGCTGAGTAGCCTGCCTCAGCACCAGTACTGTGCAATTGAGTGAAGGCGAAAAACGAAGCAGCAGAGCTGCGGGCTTCTGTGCGCACTGAAGGCAATTGCAAGAATCCAGCAGCTGCTCCTTGCCAAGCACAGGCAGCTGCCTATGTTCTTCTTTCTTGACAAACTCACCGCTGCCCTTCTTTTCAGCACCTGCCATCGTGTTCTCTGCATCTGGCAGCCTCAGAGCACGAGCAAGATTTTCCATGGAGGGATGCATCAGGACTAGGTAAAAACCCAGGCAAGTTGTCCTGGAACACCTTCCATTGGCATGCCAAGAGCGAATTCCACAGGCAGGAGAGTGGCATCCACCGTCCTGCAGCAGTCGGCAAGCTTCGCACACAAGCCCGCTTCTTTGCGGCTTCGTTCTTCGCCTTTTGCAAGCTACCGCGATCTCTGGCTCCCAGAGGCGAAGAAGCGGCTTCTTCGCGTCCAGGAGACCGGAGCGGCAGCGGTGAGCTCCGGAGCGCCGCTTTTGCCGAAAGACGCCGGGAAGCGGCGCTTCCCTTCGGCCAGCTCCGGAGCGCCGTGTTCGGCGTCTCTAGTCGCCAACACCTTAGCCAAAATCTTTTCCACGCCATTTCTCAAGGAGAAAGTCTACCGGCACTGCTCACTACTCCCGAGCTTGCCAAGAAATTGGTTTTTCTGCACATTCCAAGGACACTGCACTTTCCTGAGCAAGCTGAAACCAGCTGGCAGATGGTCGTGCTCTCTGCCCGTTCCTTCTCGGCTCTGGTAGTAGCGGGCACATTGCAGCCTGGCGAAGGCCAAAACCCTCGAGAGTTGACCCGCTGCATTAGGGCAGCTGAGATGCTGAAAAGCAGCAAAGCTGAGCAGCCTGCCTGAGCACCAGTACTGTGCAATTGAGTGAAGGCGAAAAACGAAGCAGCAGAGCTGCGGGCTTCTGTGCGCACTGAAGGCAATTGCAAGAATCCAGCAGCTGCTCCTTGCCAAGCACAGGCAGCTGCCTATGTTCTTCTTTCTTGACAAACTCACCGCTGCCCTTCTTTTCAGCACCTGCCATCGTGTTCTCTGCATCTGGCAGCCTCAGAGCACTAGCAAGATTTTCCATGGAAGGGTGCATCAGGACTAGGTAAAAACCCAGGCAAGTTGTCCTGGAACACCTTCCGTTCGCATGCCAAGAGCGAATTCCACAGGCAGGAGAGCGGCATCCACCGTCCTGCAGTAGTCGGCAAGCTTCGCACACAAGCCCGCTTCTTTGCAGCTTCTTTCTTCGCCTTTTGCAAGCTACTGCGATCTCGGCTCCCAGAGGCGAAGAAGCGGCTTCTTCGCGCCAGGATGACCGGAGCAGCAGCGGTGCGCTCCGGAGCGCCGCTTTGCCGAAAGACGCCGGGAAGCGGCGCTTCCCTTCGGCCAGCTCCGGAGCGCCGTGTTCGGCGTCTCTAGTCGCCAACACCTTAGCCAAAAGCTTTTCCACGCCATTTCTCAAGGAGAAAGTCTACCGGCACTGCTCACTACTCCCGAGCTTGCCAAGAAATTGGTTTTTCTGCACATTCCAAGGACACTGCACTTTCCTGGCAAGCTGAAACCAGCTGGCAGATGGTCGTGCTCTCTGCCCGTTCCTTCTCGGCTCTGGGTAGTAGCGGGCACATTGAAGCCTGGCGAAGGCCAAAACCCTCGAGAGTTGACCCGCTGCATTAGGGCAGCTGAGATGCTGAAAAGCAGCAAAGCTGAGTAGCCTGCCTGAGCACCAGTACTGTGCAATTGAGTGAAGGCGAAAAACGAAGCAGCAGAGCTGCGGGCTTCTGTGCGCACTGAAGGCAATTGCAAGAATCCAGCAGCTGCTCCTTGCCAAGCACAGGCAGCTGCCTATGTTCTTCTTTCTTGACAAACTCACCGCTGCCCTTCTTTTCAGCACCTGCCATCGTGTTCTCTGCATCTGGCAGCCTCAGAGCACGAGCAAGATTTTCCATGGAAGGGTGCATCAGGACTAGGTAAAAACCCAGGCAAGTTGTCCTGGAACACCTTCCGTTGGCATGCCAAGAGCGAATTCCACAGGCAGGAGAGTGGCATCCACCGTCCTGCAGCAGTCGGCAAGCTTCGCACACAAGCCCGCTTCTTTGCGGCTTCGTTCTTCGCCTTTTGCAAGCTACCGCGATCTCTGGCTCTCCCAGAGGCGAAGAAGCGGCTTCTTCGCGTCCAGGAGACCGGAGCGGCAGCGGTGAGCTCCGGAGCGCCGCTTTTGCCGAAAGACGCCGGGAAGCGGCGCTTCCCTTCGGCCAGCTCCGGAGCGCCGTGTTCGGCGTCTCTAGTCGCCAACACCTTAGCAAAAGCTTTTCCACGCCATTTCTCAAGGAGAAAGTCTACCGGCACTGCTCACTACTCCCGAGCTTGCCAAGAAATTGGTTTTTCTGCACATTCCAAGGACACTGCACTTTCCTGAGCAAGCTGAAACCAGCTGGCAGATGGTCGTGCTCTCTGCCCGTTCCTTCTCGGCTCTGGTAGTAGCGGGCACATTGCAGCCTGGCGAAGGCCAAAACCCTCGAGAGTTGACCCGCTGCATTAGGGCAGCTGAGATGCTGAAAAGCAGCAAAGCTGAGTAGCCTGCCTGAGCACCAGTACTGTGCAATTGAGTGAAGGCGAAAAACGAAGCAGCAGAGCTGCGGGCTTCTGTGCGCACTGAAGGCAATTGCAAGAATCCAGCAGCTGCTCCTTGCCAAGCACAGGCAGCTGCCTATGTTCTTCTTTCTTGACAAACTCACCGCTGCCCTTCTTTTCAGCACCTGCCATCGTGTTCTCTGCATCTGGCAGCCTCAGAGCACGAGCAAGATTTTCCATGGAAGGATGCATCAGGACTAGGTAAAAACCCAGGCAAGTTGTCCTGGAACACCTTCCGTTCGCATGCCAAGAGGGAATTCCACAGGCAGGAGAGCGGCATCCACCGTCCTGCAGTAGTCGGCAAGCTTCGCACACAAGCCCGCTTCTTTGCAGCTTCTTTCTTCGCCTCTTGCAAGCTACTGCGATCTCGGTCTCCCAGAGGCGAAGAAGCGGCTTCTTCGCGCACGGATGACCGGAGCAGCAGCGGTGCGCTCCGGAGCGCCGCTTCTGCCGAAAGACGCCGGGAAGCGGCGCTTCCCTTCGGCCAGCTCCGGAGCGCCGTGTTCGGCGTCTCTAGTCGCCACATCTTAGCGAAAAGCTTTTCCACGCCATTTCTCAAGGAGAAAGTCTACCGGCACTGCTCACTACTCCCGAGCTTGCCAAGAAATTGGTTTTTCTGCACATTCCAAGGACACTGCACTTTGCTGGGCAAGCTGCAAACGCTGGCAGATGGTCGTGCTCTCTGTCCGTTCCTGCCCGGCTCTTGGTAGTAGCGGGCACATTGAAACCTGGCGAAGGACAAAAGCCTCGAGAGCTCTCCCGCTGCATTAAGGCAGCTGGGATGCTGAAAAGCAGCAAAGCTGAGTAGCCTGCCTCAGCACCAGTACTGTGCAATTGAGTGAAGGCGAAAAACGAAGCAGCAGAGCTGCGGGCTTCTGTGCGCACTGAAGGCAATTGCAAGAATCCAGCAGCTGCTCCTTGCCAAGCACAGGCAGCTGCCTATGTTCTTCTTTCTTGACAAACTCACCGCTGCCCTTCTTTTCAGCAGCTGCCATCGTGTTCTCTGCATCTGGCAGCTTCAGAGCACGAGCAAGATTTTCCATGGAGGGATGCATCAGGACTAGGTAAAAACCCAGGCAAGTTGTCCTGGAACACCTTCCGTTGGCATGCCAAGAGCGAATTCCACAGGCAGGAGAGTGGCATCCACCGTCCTGCAGCAGTCGGCAAGCTTCGCACACAAGCCCGCTTCTTTGCGGCTTCGTTCTTCGCCTTTTGCAAGCTACCGCGATCTCTGGCTCCCCAGGCGAAGAAGCGGCTTCTTCGCGTCCAGGAGACCGGAGCGGCAGCGGTGAGCTCCGGAGCGCCGCTTTTGCCGAAAGACGCCGGGAAGCGGCGCTTCCCTTCGGCCAGCTCCGGAGCGCCGTGTTCGGCGTCTCTAGTCGCCAACACCTTAGCCAAAATCTTTTCCACGCCATTTCTCAAGGAGAAAGTCTACCGGCACTGCTCACTACTCCCGAGCTTGCCAAGAAATTGGTTTTTCTGCACATTCCAAGGACACTGCACTTTCCTGAGCAAGCTGAAACCAGCTGGCAGATGGTCGTGCTCTCTGCCGTTCCTTCTCGGCTCTGGGTAGTAGCGGGCACATTGCAGCCTGGCGAAGGCCAAAACCCTCGAGAGTTGACCCGCTGCATTAGGCAGCTGAGATGCTGAAAAGCAGCAAAGCTGAGCAGCCTGCCTGAGCACCAGTACTGTGCAATTGAGTGAAGGCGAAAAACGAAGCAGCAGAGCTGCGGGCTTCTGTGCGCACTGAAGGCAATTGCAAGAATCCAGCAGCTGCTCCTTGCCAAGCACAGGCAGCTGCCTATGTTCTTCTTTCTTGACAAACTCACCGCTGCCCTTCTTTTCAGCACCTGCCATCGTGTTCTCTGCATCTGGCAGCCTCAGAGCACGAGCAAGATTTTCCATGGAAGGATGCATCAGGACTAGGTAAAAACCCAGGCAAGTTGTCCTGGAACACCTTCCGTTGGCATGCCAAGAGCGAATTCCACAGGCAGGAGAGCGGCATCCACCGTCCTGCAGTAGTCGGCAAGCTTCGCACACAAGCCCGCTTCTTTGCGGCTTCGTTCTTCGCCTTTTGCAAGCTACCGCGATCTCTGGCTCCCAGAGGCGAAGAAGCGGCTTCTTCGCGTCAGGGACCGGAGCGGCAGCGGTGAGCTCTCGGAGCGCCGCTTTTGCCGAAAGACGCCGGGAAGCGGCGCTTCCCTTCGGCCAGCTCCGGAGCGCCGTGTTCGGCGTCTCTAGTCGCCACACCTTAGCCAAATCTTTTCCACGCCATTTCTCAAGGAGAAAGTCTACCGGCACTGCTCACTACTCCCGAGCTTGCCAAGAAATTGGTTTTTCTGCACATTCCAAGGACACTGCACTTTCCTGAGCAAGCTGAAACCAGCTGGCAGATGGTCGTGCTCTCTGCCCGTTCCTTCTCGGCTCTGGTAGTAGCGGGCACATTGCAGCCTGGCGAAGGCCAAAACCCTCGAGAGTTGACCCGCTGCATTAGGCAGCTGAGATGCTGAAAAGCAGCAAAGCTGAGCAGCCTGCCTGAGCACCAGTACTGTGCAATTGAGTGAAGGCGAAAAACGAAGCAGCAGAGCTGCGGGCTTCTGTGCGCACTGAAGGCAATTGCAAGAATCCAGCAGCTGCTCCTTGCCAAGCACAGGCAGCTGCCTATGTTCTTCTTTCTTGACAAACTCACCGCTGCCCTTCTTTTCAGCACCTGCCATCGTGTTCTCTGCATCTGGCAGCCTCAGAGCACGAGCAAGATTTTCCATGGAAGGATGCATCAGGACTAGGTAAAAACCCAGGCAAGTTGTCCTGGAACACCTTCCGTTCGCATGCCAAGAGGGAATTCCACAGGCAGGAGAGCGGCATCCACCGTCCTGCAGTAGTCGGCAAGCTTCGCACACAAGCCCGCTTCTTTGCAGCTTCTTTCTTCGCCTCTTGCAAGCTACTGCGATCTCGGTCTCCCAGAGGCGAAGAAGCGGCTTCTTCGCGCACGGATGACCGGAGCAGCAGCGGTGCGCTCCGGAGCGCCGCTTCTGCCGAAAGACGCCGGGAAGCGGCGCTTCCCTTCGGCCAGCTCCGGAGCGCCGTGTTCGGCGTCTCTAGTCGCCCACATCTTAGCGAAAAGCTTTTCCACGCCATTTCTCAAGGAGAAAGTCTACCGGCACTGCTCACTACTCCCGAGCTTGCCAAGAAATTGGTTTTTCTGCACATTCCAAGGACACTGCACTTTGCTGGGCAAGCTGCAAACGGCTGGCAGATGGTCGTGCTCTCTGTCCGTTCCTGCCCGGCTCTTGGTAGTAGCGGGCACATTGAAACCTGGCGAAGGACAAAAGCCTCGAGAGCTCTCCCGCTGCATTAAGGCAGCTGGATGCTGAAAAGCAGCAAAGCTGAGTAGCCTGCCTGAGCACCAGTACTGTGCAATTGAGTGAAGGCGAAAAACGAAGCAGCAGAGCTGCGGGCTTCTGTGCGCACTGAAGGCAATTGCAAGAATCCAGCAGCTGCTCCTTGCCAAGCACAGGCAGCTGCCTATGTTCTTCTTTCTTGACAAACTCACCGCTGCCCTTCTGTTCAGCACCTGCCATCGTGTTCTCTGCATCTGGGAGCTTCAGAGCACGAGCAAGATTTTCCAAGGAGGATGCATAAGGACTAGGTAAAAACCCAGGCAAGTTGTCCTGGAACACCTTCCATTGGCATGCCAAGAGCGAATTCCACAGGCAGGAGAGTGGCATCCACCGTCCTGCAGCAGTCGGCAAGCTTCGCACACAAGCCCGCTTCTTTGCGGCTTCGTTCTTCGCCTTTTGCAAGCTACCGCGATCTCTGGCTCCCAGAGGCGAAGAAGCGGCTTCTTCGCGTCCAGGAGACCGGAGCGGCAGCGGTGAGCTCCGGGCGCCGCTTTTGCCGAAAGACGCCGGGAAGCGGCGCTTCCCTTCGGCCAGCTCCGGAGCGCCGTGTTCGGCGTCTCTAGTCGCCAACACCTTAGCCAAAATCTTTTCCACGCCATTTCTCAAGGAGAAAGTCTACCGGCACTGCTCACTACTCCCGAGCTTGCCAAGAAATTGGTTTTTCTGCACATTCCAAGGACACTGCACTTTCCTGAGCAAGCTGAAACCAGCTGGCAGATGGTCGTGCTCTCTGCCCGTTCCTTCTCGGCTCTGGGTAGTAGCGGGCACATTGCAGCCTGGCGAAGGCCAAAACCCTCGAGAGTTGACCCGCTGCATTAGGGCAGCTGAGATGCTGAAAAGCAGCAAAGCTGAGCAGCCTGCCTGAGCACCAGTACTGTGCAATTGAGTGAAGGCGAAAAACGAAGCAGCAGAGCTGCGGGCTTCTGTGCGCACTGAAGGCAATTGCAAGAATCCAGCAGCTGCTCCTTGCCAAGCACAGGCAGCTGCCTATGTTCTTCTTTCTTGACAAACTCACCGCTGCCCTTCTTTTCAGCACCTGCCATCGTGTTCTCTGCATCTGGCAGCCTCAGAGCACGAGCAAGATTTTCCATGGAAGGATGCATCAGGACTAGGTAAAAACCCAGGCAAGTTGTCCTGGAACACCTTCCGTTCGCATGCCAAGAGGGAATTCCACAGGCAGGAGAGCGGCATCCACCGTCCTGCAGTAGTCGGCAAGCTTCGCACACAAGCCCGCTTCTTTGCAGCTTCTTTCTTCGCCTCTTGCAAGCTACTGCGATCTCGGTCTCCCAGAGGCGAAGAAGCGGCTTCTTCGCGCACGGATGACCGGAGCAGCAGCGGTGCGCTCCGGAGCGCCGCTTCTGCCGAAAGACGCCGGGAAGCGGCGCTTCCCTTCGGCCAGCTCCGGAGCGCCGTGTTCGGCGTCTCTAGTCGCCCACATCTTAGCGAAAAGCTTTTCCACGCCATTTCTCAAGGAGAAAGTCTACCGGCACTGCTCACTACTCCCGAGCTTGCCAAGAAATTGGTTTTTCTGCACATTCCAAGGACACTGCACTTTGCTGGGCAAGCTGCAAACGGCTGGCAGATGGTCGTGCTCTCTGTCCGTTCCTGCCCGGCTCTTGGTAGTAGCGGGCACATTGAAACCTGGCGAAGGACAAAAGCCTCGAGAGCTCTCCCGCTGCATTAAGGCAGCTGGGATGCTGAAAAGCAGCAAAGCTGAGTAGCCTGCCTCAGCACCAGTACTGTGCAATTGAGTGAAGGCGAAAAACGAAGCAGCAGAGCTGCGGGCTTCTGTGCGCACTGAAGGCAATTGCAAGAATCCAGCAGCTGCTCCTTGCCAAGCACAGGCAGCTGCCTATGTTCTTCTTTCTTGACAAACTCACCGCTGCCCTTCTGTTCAGCAGCTGCCATCGTGTTCTCTGCATCTGGGAGCTTCAGAGCACGAGCAAGATTTTCCAAGGAGGGATGCATAAGGACTAGGTAAAAACCCAGGCAAGTTGTCCTGGAACACCTTCCATTGGCATGCCAAGAGCGAATTCCACAGGCAGGAGAGTGGCATCCACCGTCCTGCAGCAGTCGGCAAGCTTCGCACACAAGCCCGCTTCTTTGCGGCTTCGTTCTTCGCCTTTTGCAAGCTACCGCGATCTCTGGCTCCCAGAGGCGAAGAAGCGGCTTCTTCGCGTCCAGGAGACCGGAGCGGCAGCGGTGAGCTCCGGGCGCCGCTTTTGCCGAAAGACGCCGGGAAGCGGCGCTTCCCTTCGGCCAGCTCCGGAGCGCCGTGTTCGGCGTCTCTAGTCGCCAACACCTTAGCCAAAATCTTTTCCACGCCATTTCTCAAGGAGAAAGTCTACCGGCACTGCTCACTACTCCCGAGCTTGCCAAGAAATTGGTTTTTCTGCACATTCCAAGGACACTGCACTTTCCTGAGCAAGCTGAAACCAGCTGGCAGATGGTCGTGCTCTCTGCCCGTTCCTTCTCGGCTCTGGGTAGTAGCGGGCACATTGCAGCCTGGCGAAGGCCAAAACCCTCGAGAGTTGACCCGCTGCATTAGGGCAGCTGAGATGCTGAAAAGCAGCAAAGCTGAGCAGCCTGCCTGAGCACCAGTACTGTGCAATTGAGTGAAGGCGAAAAACGAAGCAGCAGAGCTGCGGGCTTCTGTGCGCACTGAAGGCAATTGCAAGAATCCAGCAGCTGCTCCTTGCCAAGCACAGGCAGCTGCCTATGTTCTTCTTTCTTGACAAACTCACCGCTGCCCTTCTTTTCAGCACCTGCCATCGTGTTCTCTGCATCTGGCAGCCTCAGAGCACGAGCAAGATTTTCCATGGAAGGGTGCATCAGGACTAGGTAAAAACCCAGGCAAGTTGTCCTGGAACACCTTCCGTTGGCATGCCAAGAGCGAATTCCACAGGCAGGAGAGTGGCATCCACCGTCCTGCAGCAGTCGGCAAGCTTCGCACACAAGCCCGCTTCTTTGCGGCTTCGTTCTTCGCCTTTTGCAAGCTACCGCGATCTCTGGCTCCCAGAGGCGAAGAAGCGGCTTCTTCGCGTCCAGGAGACCGGAGCGGCAGCGGTGAGCTCCGGAGCGCCGCTTTTGCCGAAAGACGCCGGGAAGCGGCGCTTCCCTTCGGCCAGCTCCGGAGCGCCGTGTTCGGCGTCTCTAGTCGCCAACACCTTAGCCAAAAGCTTTTCCACGCCATTTCTCAAGGAGAAAGTCTACCGGCACTGCTCACTACTCCCGAGCTTGCCAAGAAATTGGTTTTTCTGCACATTCCAAGGACACTGCACTTTCCTGAGCAAGCTGAAACCAGCTGGCAGATGGTCGTGCTCTCTGCCCGTTCCTTCTCGGCTCTGGGTAGTAGCGGGCACATTGCAGCCTGGCGAAGGCCAAAACCCTCGAGAGTTGACCCGCTGCATTAGGGCAGCTGAGATGCTGAAAAGCAGCAAAGCTGAGCAGCCTGCCTGAGCACCAGTACTGTGCAATTGAGTGAAGGCGAAAAACGAAGCAGCAGAGCTGCGGGCTTCTGTGCGCACTGAAGGCAATTGCAAGAATCCAGCAGCTGCTCCTTGCCAAGCACAGGCAGCTGCCTATGTTCTTCTTTCTTGACAAACTCACCGCTGCCCTTCTTTTCAGCACCTGCCATCGTGTTCTCTGCATCTGGCAGCCTCAGAGCACGAGCAAGATTTTCCATGGAAGGATGCATCAGGACTAGGTAAAAACCCAGGCAAGTTGTCCTGGAACACCTTCCGTTCGCATGCCAAGAGGGAATTCCACAGGCAGGAGAGCGGCATCCACCGTCCTGCAGTAGTCGGCAAGCTTCGCACACAAGCCCGCTTCTTTGCAGCTTCTTTCTTCGCCTCTTGCAAGCTACTGCGATCTCGGTCTCCCAGAGGCGAAGAAGCGGCTTCTTCGCGCACGGATGACCGGAGCAGCAGCGGTGCGCTCCGGAGCGCCGCTTCTGCCGAAAGACGCCGGGAAGCGGCGCTTCCCTTCGGCCAGCTCCGGAGCGCCGTGTTCGGCGTCTCTAGTCGCCCACATCTTAGCGAAAAGCTTTTCCACGCCATTTCTCAAGGAGAAAGTCTACCGGCACTGCTCACTACTCCCGAGCTTGCCAAGAAATTGGTTTTTCTGCACATTCCAAGGACACTGCACTTTGCTGGGCAAGCTGCAAACGGCTGGCAGATGGTCGTGCTCTCTGTCCGTTCCTGCCCGGCTCTTGGTAGTAGCGGGCACATTGAAACCTGGCGAAGGACAAAAGCCTCGAGAGCTCTCCCGCTGCATTAAGGCAGCTGGGATGCTGAAAAGCAGCAAAGCTGAGTAGCCTGCCTCAGCACCAGTACTGTGCAATTGAGTGAAGGCGAAAAACGAAGCAGCAGAGCTGCGGGCTTCTGTGCGCACTGAAGGCAATTGCAAGAATCCAGCAGCTGCTCCTTGCCAAGCACAGGCAGCTGCCTATGTTCTTCTTTCTTGACAAACTCACCGCTGCCCTTCTGTTCAGCAGCTGCCATCGTGTTCTCTGCATCTGGGAGCTTCAGAGCACGAGCAAGATTTTCCAAGGAGGGATGCATAAGGACTAGGTAAAAACCCAGGCAAGTTGTCCTGGAACACCTTCCATTGGCATGCCAAGAGCGAATTCCACAGGCAGGAGAGTGGCATCCACCGTCCTGCAGCAGTCGGCAAGCTTCGCACACAAGCCCGCTTCTTTGCGGCTTCGTTCTTCGCCTTTTGCAAGCTACCGCGATCTCTGGCTCCCAGAGGCGAAGAAGCGGCTTCTTCGCGTCCAGGAGACCGGAGCGGCAGCGGTGAGCTCCGCGCCGCTTTGCCGAAAGACGCCGGGAAGCGGCGCTTCCCTTCGGCCAGCTCCGGAGCGCCGTGTTCGGCGTCTCTAGTCGCCAACACCTTAGCCAAAATCTTTTCCACGCCATTTCTCAAGGAGAAAGTCTACCGGCACTGCTCACTACTCCCGAGCTTGCCAAGAAATTGGTTTTTCTGCACATTCCAAGGACACTGCACTTTCCTGAGCAAGCTGAAACCAGCTGGCAGATGGTCGTGCTCTCTGCCCGTTCCTTCTCGGCTCTGGGTAGTAGCGGGCACATTGCAGCCTGGCGAAGGCCAAAACCCTCGAGAGTTGACCCGCTGCATTAGGGCAGCTGAGATGCTGAAAAGCAGCAAAGCTGAGCAGCCTGCCTGAGCACCAGTACTGTGCAATTGAGTGAAGGCGAAAAACGAAGCAGCAGAGCTGCGGGCTTCTGTGCGCACTGAAGGCAATTGCAAGAATCCAGCAGCTGCTCCTTGCCAAGCACAGGCAGCTGCCTATGTTCTTCTTTCTTGACAAACTCACCGCTGCCCTTCTTTTCAGCACCTGCCATCGTGTTCTCTGCATCTGGCAGCCTCAGAGCACGAGCAAGATTTTCCATGGAAGGATGCATCAGGACTAGGTAAAAACCCAGGCAAGTTGTCCTGGAACACCTTCCGTTCGCATGCCAAGAGGGAATTCCACAGGCAGGAGAGCGGCATCCACCGTCCTGCAGTAGTCGGCAAGCTTCGCACACAAGCCCGCTTCTTTGCAGCTTCTTTCTTCGCCTCTTGCAAGCTACTGCGATCTCGGTCTCCCAGAGGCGAAGAAGCGGCTTCTTCGCGCACGGATGACCGGAGCAGCAGCGGTGCGCTCCGGAGCGCCGCTTCTGCCGAAAGACGCCGGGAAGCGGCGCTTCCCTTCGGCCAGCTCCGGAGCGCCGTGTTCGGCGTCTCTAGTCGCCCACATCTTAGCGAAAAGCTTTTCCACGCCATTTCTCAAGGAGAAAGTCTACCGGCACTGCTCACTACTCCCGAGCTTGCCAAGAAATTGGTTTTTCTGCACATTCCAAGGACACTGCACTTTGCTGGGCAAGCTGCAAACGGCTGGCAGATGGTCGTGCTCTCTGTCCGTTCCTGCCCGGCTCTTGGTAGTAGCGGGCACATTGAAACCTGGCGAAGGACAAAAGCCTCGAGAGCTCTCCCGCTGCATTAAGGCAGCTGGGATGCTGAAAAGCAGCAAAGCTGAGTAGCCTGCCTCAGCACCAGTACTGTGCAATTGAGTGAAGGCGAAAAACGAAGCAGCAGAGCTGCGGGCTTCTGTGCGCACTGAAGGCAATTGCAAGAATCCAGCAGCTGCTCCTTGCCAAGCACAGGCAGCTGCCTATGTTCTTCTTTCTTGACAAACTCACCGCTGCCCTTCTGTTCAGCAGCTGCCATCGTGTTCTCTGCATCTGGGAGCTTCAGAGCACGAGCAAGATTTTCCAAGGAGGGATGCATAAGGACTAGGTAAAAACCCAGGCAAGTTGTCCTGGAACACCTTCCATTGGCATGCCAAGAGCGAATTCCACAGGCAGGAGAGTGGCATCCACCGTCCTGCAGCAGTCGGCAAGCTTCGCACACAAGCCCGCTTCTTTGCGGCTTCGTTCTTCGCCTTTTGCAAGCTACCGCGATCTCTGGCTCCCAGAGGCGAAGAAGCGGCTTCTTCGCGTCCAGGAGACCGGAGCGGCAGCGGTGAGCTCCGGAGCGCCGCTTTTGCCGAAAGACGCCGGGAAGCGGCGCTTCCCTTCGGCCAGCTCCGGAGCGCCGTGTTCGGCGTCTCTAGTCGCCAACACCTTAGCCAAAATCTTTTCCACGCCATTTCTCAAGGAGAAAGTCTACCGGCACTGCTCACTACTCCCGAGCTTGCCAAGAAATTGGTTTTTCTGCACATTCCAAGGACACTGCACTTTCCTGAGCAAGCTGAAACCAGCTGGCAGATGGTCGTGCTCTCTGCCCGTTCCTTCTCGGCTCTGGGTAGTAGCGGGCACATTGCAGCCTGGCGAAGGCCAAAACCCTCGAGAGTTGACCCGCTGCATTAGGGCAGCTGAGATGCTGAAAAGCAGCAAAGCTGAGCAGCCTGCCTGAGCACCAGTACTGTGCAATTGAGTGAAGGCGAAAAACGAAGCAGCAGAGCTGCGGGCTTCTGTGCGCACTGAAGGCAATTGCAAGAATCCAGCAGCTGCTCCTTGCCAAGCACAGGCAGCTGCCTATGTTCTTCTTTCTTGACAAACTCACCGCTGCCCTTCTTTTCAGCACCTGCCATCGTGTTCTCTGCATCTGGCAGCCTCAGAGCACGAGCAAGATTTTCCATGGAAGGATGCATCAGGACTAGGTAAAAACCCAGGCAAGTTGTCCTGGAACACCTTCCGTTCGCATGCCAAGAGGAAATTCCACAGGCAGGAGAGCGGCATCCACCGTCCTGCAGTAGTCGGCAAGCTTCGCACACAAGCCCGCTTCTTTGCAGCTTCTTTCTTCGCCTCTTGCAAGCTACTGCGATCTCGGTCTCCCAGAGGCGAAGAAGCGGCTTCTTCGCGCACGGATGACCGGAGCAGAAGCGGCGCTCCGGAGCGCACCGCTTCTGCCGAAAGACGCCGGGAAGCGGCGCTTCCCTTCGGCCAGCTCCGGAGCGCCGTGTTCGGCGTCTCTAGTCGCCAACACCTTAGCGAAAAGCTTTTCCACGCCATTTCTCAAGGAGAAAGTCTACCGGCACTGCTCACTACTCCCGAGCTTGCCAAGAAATTGGTTTTTCTGCACATTCCAAGGACACTGCACTTTGCTGGGCAAGCTGCAAACGGCTGGCAGATGGTCGTGCTCTCTGCCCGTTCCTTCCCGGCTCTGGGTAGTAGCGGGCACATTGAAACCTGGCGAAGGACAAAAGCCTCGAGAGCTCTCCCGCTGCATTAAGGCAGCTGGGATGCTGAAAAGCAGCAAAGCTGAGTAGCCTGCCTGAGCACCAGTACTGTGCAATTGAGTGAAGGCGAAAAACGAAGCAGCAGAGCTGCGGGCTTCTGTGCGCACTGAAGGCAATTGCAAGAATCCAGCAGCTGCTCCTTGCCAAGCACAGGCAGCTGCCTATGTTCTTCTTTCTTGACAAACTCACCGCTGCCCTTCTTTTCAGCACCTGCCATCGTGTTCTCTGCATCTGGCAGCCTCAGAGCACGAGCAAGATTTTCCATGGAAGGATGCATCAGGACTAGGTAAAAACCCAGGCAAGTTGTCCTGGAACACCTTCCGTTCGCATGCCAAGAGGGAATTCCACAGGCAGGAGAGCGGCATCCACCGTCCTGCAGTAGTCGGCAAGCTTCGCACACAAGCCCGCTTCTTTGCAGCTTCTTTCTTCGCCTCTTGCAAGCTACTGCGATCTCGTCTCCCAGAGGCGAAGAAGCGGCTTCTTCGCGCACGGATGACCGGAGCAGCAGCGGTGCGCTCCGGAGCGCCGCTTCTGCCGAAAGACGCCGGGAAGCGGCGCTTCCCTTCGGCCAGCTCCGGAGCGCCGTGTTCGGCGTCTCTAGTCGCCCACACTTAGCGAAAAGCTTTTCCACGCCATTTCTCAAGGAGAAAGTCTACCGGCACTGCTCACTACTCCCGAGCTTGCCAAGAAATTGGTTTTTCTGCACATTCCAAGGACACTGCACTTTGCTGGGCAAGCTGCAAACGGCTGGCAGATGGTCGTGCTCTCTGTCCGTTCCTGCCCGGCTCTTGGTAGTAGCGGGCACATTGAAACCTGGCGAAGGACAAAAGCCTCGAGAGCTCTCCCGCTGCATTAAGGCAGCTGGGATGCTGAAAAGCAGCAAAGCTGAGTAGCCTGCCTCAGCACCAGTACTGTGCAATTGAGTGAAGGCGAAAAACGAAGCAGCAGAGCTGCGGGCTTCTGTGCGCACTGAAGGCAATTGCAAGAATCCAGCAGCTGCTCCTTGCCAAGCACAGGCAGCTGCCTATGTTCTTCTTTCTTGACAAACTCACCGCTGCCCTTCTGTTCAGCAGCTGCCATCGTGTTCTCTGCATCTGGCAGCTTCAGAGCACGAGCAAGATTTTCCATGGAGGGATGCATCAGGACTAGGTAAAAACCCAGGCAAGTTGTCCTGGAACACCTTCCATTGGCATGCCAAGAGCGAATTCCACAGGCAGGAGAGTGGCATCCACCGTCCTGCAGCAGTCGGCAAGCTTCGCACACAAGCCCGCTTCTTTGCGGCTTCGTTCTTCGCCTTTTGCAAGCTACCGCGATCTCTGGCTCCCAGAGGCGAAGAAGCGGCTTCTTCGCGTCCAGGACCGGAGCGGCAGCGGTGAGCTCCGGAGCGCCGCTTTTGCCGAAAGACGCCGGGAAGCGGCGCTTCCCTTCGGCCAGCTCCGGAGCGCCGTGTTCGGCGTCTCTAGTCGCCAACACCTTAGCCAAAATCTTTTCCACGCCATTTCTCAAGGAGAAAGTCTACCGGCACTGCTCACTACTCCCGAGCTTGCCAAGAAATTGGTTTTTCTGCACATTCCAAGGACACTGCACTTTCCTGGGCAAGCTGAAACCAGCTGGCAGATGGTCGTGCTCTCTGCCCGTTCCTTCTCGGCTCTTGGTAGTAGCGGGCACATTGAAGCCTGGCGAAGGCCAAAACCCTCGAGAGTTGACCCGCTGCATTAGGCAGCTGAGATGCTGAAAAGCAGCAAAGCTGAGTAGCCTGCCTGAGCACCAGTACTGTGCAATTGAGTGAAGGCGAAAAACGAAGCAGCAGAGCTGCGGGCTTCTGTGCGCACTGAAGGCAATTGCAAGAATCCAGCAGCTGCTCCTTGCCAAGCACAGGCAGCTGCCTATGTTCTTCTTTCTTGACAAACTCACCGCTGCCCTTCTTTTCAGCACCTGCCATCGTGTTCTCTGCATCTGGCAGCCTCAGAGCACGAGCAAGATTTTCCATGGAAGGATGCATCAGGACTAGGTAAAAACCCAGGCAAGTTGTCCTGGAACACCTTCCGTTCGCATGCCAAGAGCGAATTCCACAGGCAGGAGAGCGGCATCCACCGTCCTGCAGCAGTCGGCAAGCTTCGCACACAAGCCCGCTTCTTTGCAGCTTCTTTCTTCGCCTTTGCAAGCTACTGCGATCTCGGCTCCCAGAGGCGAAGAAGCGGCTTCTTCGCGCACGGATGACCGGAGCAGCAGCGGTGAGCTCCGGAGCGCCGCTTTGCCGAAAGACGCCGGGAAGCGGCGCTTCCCTTCGGCCAGCTCCGGAGCGCCGTGTTCGGCGTCTCTAGTCGCCAACACCTTAGCCAAAAGCTTTTCCACGCCATTTCTCAAGGAGAAAGTCTACCGGCACTGCTCACTACTCCCGAGCTTGCCAAGAAATTGGTTTTTCTGCACATTCCAAGGACACTGCACTTTCCTGAGCAAGCTGAAACGCTGGCAGATGGTCGTGCTCTCTGTCCGTTCCTTCCCGGCTCTGGGTAGTAGCGGGCACATTGCAACCTGGCGAAGGCCAAAACCCTCGAGAGTTGACCGCTGCATTAAGGCAGCTGAGATGCTGAAAAGCAGCAAAGCTGAGCAGCCTGCCTGAGCACCAGTACTGTGCAATTGAGTGAAGGCGAAAAACGAAGCAGCAGAGCTGCGGGCTTCTGTGCGCACTGAAGGCAATTGCAAGAATCCAGCAGCTGCTCCTTGCCAAGCACAGGCAGCTGCCTATGTTCTTCTTTCTTGACAAACTCACCGCTGCCCTTCTTTTCAGCACCTGCCATCGTGTTCTCTGCATCTGGCAGCCTCAGAGCACGAGCAAGATTTTCCATGGAAGGGTGCATCAGGACTAGGTAAAAACCCAGGCAAGTTGTCCTGGAACACCTTCCGTTCGCATGCCAAGAGGGAATTCCACAGGCAGGAGAGCGGCATCCACCGTCCTGCAGTAGTCGGCAAGCTTCGCACACAAGCCCGCTTCTTTGCAGCTTCTTTCTTCGCCTCTTGCAAGCTACTGCGATCTCTCGGTCTCCCAGAGGCGAAGAAGCGGCTTCTTCGCGCACGATGACCGGAGCAGCAGCGGTGCGCTCCGGAGCGCCGCTTCTGCCGAAAGACGCCGGGAAGCGGCGCTTCCCTTCGGCCAGCTCCGGAGCGCCGTGTTCGGCGTCTCTAGTCGCCCACATCTTAGCGAAAAGCTTTTCCACGCCATTTCTCAAGGAGAAAGTCTACCGGCACTGCTCACTACTCCCGAGCTTGCCAAGAAATTGGTTTTTCTGCACATTCCAAGGACACTGCACTTTGCTGGGCAAGCTGCAAACGGCTGGCAGATGGTCGTGCTCTCTGTCCGTTCCTGCCCGGCTCTTGGTAGTAGCGGGCACATTGAAACCTGGCGAAGGACAAAAGCCTCGAGAGCTCTCCCGCTGCATTAAGGCAGCTGGGATGCTGAAAAGCAGCAAAGCTGAGTAGCCTGCCTCAGCACCAGTACTGTGCAATTGAGTGAAGGCGAAAAACGAAGCAGCAGAGCTGCGGGCTTCTGTGCGCACTGAAGGCAATTGCAAGAATCCAGCAGCTGCTCCTTGCCAAGCACAGGCAGCTGCCTATGTTCTTCTTTCTTGACAAACTCACCGCTGCCCTTCTGTTCAGCAGCTGCCATCGTGTTCTCTGCATCTGGGAGCTTCAGAGCACGAGCAAGATTTTCCAAGGAGGATGCATAAGGACTAGGTAAAAACCCAGGCAAGTTGTCCTGGAACACCTTCCATTGGCATGCCAAGAGCGAATTCCACAGGCAGGAGAGTGGCATCCACCGTCCTGCAGCAGTCGGCAAGCTTCGCACACAAGCCCGCTTCTTTGCGGCTTCGTTCTTCGCCTTTTGCAAGCTACCGCGATCTCTGGCTCCCAGAGGCGAAGAAGCGGCTTCTTCGCGTCCAGGAGACCGGAGCGGCAGCGGTGAGCTCCGGAGCGCCGCTTTTGCCGAAAGACGCCGGGAAGCGGCGCTTCCCTTCGGCCAGCTCCGGAGCGCCGTGTTCGGCGTCTCTAGTCGCCAACACCTTAGCCAAAATCTTTTCCACGCCATTTCTCAAGGAGAAAGTCTACCGGCACTGCTCACTACTCCCGAGCTTGCCAAGAAATTGGTTTTTCTGCACATTCCAAGGACACTGCACTTTCCTGAGCAAGCTGAAACCAGCTGGCAGATGGTCGTGCTCTCTGCCCGTTCCTTCTCGGCTCTGGGTAGTAGCGGGCACATTGCAGCCTGGCGAAGGCCAAAACCCTCGAGAGTTGACCCGCTGCATTAGGGCAGCTGAGATGCTGAAAAGCAGCAAAGCTGAGCAGCCTGCCTGAGCACCAGTACTGTGCAATTGAGTGAAGGCGAAAAACGAAGCAGCAGAGCTGCGGGCTTCTGTGCGCACTGAAGGCAATTGCAAGAATCCAGCAGCTGCTCCTTGCCAAGCACAGGCAGCTGCCTATGTTCTTCTTTCTTGACAAACTCACCGCTGCCCTTCTTTTCAGCACCTGCCATCGTGTTCTCTGCATCTGGCAGCCTCAGAGCACGAGCAAGATTTTCCATGGAAGGATGCATCAGGACTAGGTAAAAACCCAGGCAAGTTGTCCTGGAACACCTTCCGTTCGCATGCCAAGAGGGAATTCCACAGGCAGGAGAGCGGCATCCACCGTCCTGCAGTAGTCGGCAAGCTTCGCACACAAGCCCGCTTCTTTGCAGCTTCTTTCTTCGCCTCTTGCAAGCTACTGCGATCTCGGTCTCCCAGAGGCGAAGAAGCGGCTTCTTCGCGCACGGATGACCGGAGCAGCAGCGGTGCGCTCCGGAGCGCCGCTTCTGCCGAAAGACGCCGGGAAGCGGCGCTTCCCTTCGGCCAGCTCCGGAGCGCCGTGTTCGGCGTCTCTAGTCGCCCACATCTTAGCGAAAAGCTTTTCCACGCCATTTCTCAAGGAGAAAGTCTACCGGCACTGCTCACTACTCCCGAGCTTGCCAAGAAATTGGTTTTTCTGCACATTCCAAGGACACTGCACTTTGCTGGGCAAGCTGCAAACGGCTGGCAGATGGTCGTGCTCTCTGTCCGTTCCTGCCCGCTCTTGGTAGTAGCGGGCACATTGAAACCTGGCGAAGGACAAAAGCCTCGAGAGCTCTCCCGCTGCATTAAGGCAGCTGGGATGCTGAAAAGCAGCAAAGCTGAGTAGCCTGCCTCAGCACCAGTACTGTGCAATTGAGTGAAGGCGAAAAACGAAGCAGCAGAGCTGCGGGCTTCTGTGCGCACTGAAGGCAATTGCAAGAATCCAGCAGCTGCTCCTTGCCAAGCACAGGCAGCTGCCTATGTTCTTCTTTCTTGACAAACTCACCGCTGCCCTTCTGTTCAGCAGCTGCCATCGTGTTCTCTGCATCTGGGAGCTTCAGAGCACGAGCAAGATTTTCCAAGGAGGGATGCATAAGGACTAGGTAAAAACCCAGGCAAGTTGTCCTGGAACACCTTCCATTGGCATGCCAAGAGCGAATTCCACAGGCAGGAGAGTGGCATCCACCGTCCTGCAGCAGTCGGCAAGCTTCGCACACAAGCCCGCTTCTTTGCGGCTTCGTTCTTCGCCTTTTGCAAGCTACCGCGATCTCTGGCTCCCAGAGGCGAAGAAGCGGCTTCTTCGCGTCCAGGAGACCGGAGCGGCAGCGGTGAGCTCCGGAGCGCCGCTTTTGCCGAAAGACGCCGGGAAGCGGCGCTTCCCTTCGGCCAGCTCCGGAGCGCCGTGTTCGGCGTCTCTAGTCGCCAACACCTTAGCCAAAATCTTTTCCACGCCATTTCTCAAGGAGAAAGTCTACCGGCACTGCTCACTACTCCCGAGCTTGCCAAGAAATTGGTTTTTCTGCACATTCCAAGGACACTGCACTTTCCTGAGCAAGCTGAAACCAGCTGGCAGATGGTCGTGCTCTCTGCCCGTTCCTTCTCGGCTCTGGGTAGTAGCGGGCACATTGCAGCCTGGCGAAGGCCAAAACCCTCGAGAGTTGACCCGCTGCATTAGGGCAGCTGAGATGCTGAAAAGCAGCAAAGCTGAGCAGCCTGCCTGAGCACCAGTACTGTGCAATTGAGTGAAGGCGAAAAACGAAGCAGCAGAGCTGCGGGCTTCTGTGCGCACTGAAGGCAATTGCAAGAATCCAGCAGCTGCTCCTTGCCAAGCACAGGCAGCTGCCTATGTTCTTCTTTCTTGACAAACTCACCGCTGCCCTTCTTTTCAGCACCTGCCATCGTGTTCTCTGCATCTGGCAGCCTCAGAGCACGAGCAAGATTTTCCATGGAAGGATGCATCAGGACTAGGTAAAAACCCAGGCAAGTTGTCCTGGAACACCTTCCGTTCGCATGCCAAGAGGAATTCCACAGGCAGGAGAGCGGCATCCACCGTCCTGCAGTAGTCGGCAAGCTTCGCACACAAGCCCGCTTCTTTGCAGCTTCTTTCTTCGCCTCTTGCAAGCTACTGCGATCTC